>NC_052485.1:15011285-15217923 GCF_009730915.1 Dioscorea cayenensis subsp. rotundata | reverse complement strand
CAGTTACGTATTGCCATATGGAAAATTAATTAAATACAGTTAGAGATATGCAAAATTATGCTTTTCTAGGTGGAGAAGTATATGCAAATACAAGCATATTAATGGGAAAGATAATAATGTATAATTGGTAAACACAAAATTGTCTAGGTTATCCTATGTGGGAAAGCATGGTTAAGAATTTGACACAGCCAGTTCAAGCAGTCCAAGGTTCACTGAGAAAATCTGAAAAGTAGTATTTTTTTTCTTCTTCTTATTTGTCCCACATACCAAGTGTGCTGATTGTTTATTTTCTAATTTTTAAAATTTTAAATAATTACAATTATTTTTCATATTTAAATAAAGCATATTATTAATACACTTTTCAAAGTTCCTTTGTTGATTGTTGTCCATGTGTTCAAATTTGGATTATTTTCTCTCTTTAGTGTTCATAGAAATTTACTACATCCCTTTCTCTAACTTTCTTGTTGCAAGGAGTAATCTTGTGTACACTAATTATTTCTTCCTAAGTTCATATACTTTTAAAATTCTTTGAAATTTGCCTCAATGTATAACTGGCCTCCTTGTGGAAAATTGGTTTTTGAGCACTCAGTATTTGCTCGAGAATTGATCAGCTGGAAGTATAAATTCTAATGATTTGGATTGTGTTGCAGGTGTATATCTGTGAATACATTTTTTATTATGAGTATGCTTCAGGTAGGATTCTTTCTTTTGAGATTATCTTCCAATGTCCATTCTATCATTATTTTACATTGTCATGATTTGAAGCTGCTGTAAGCAGTCTCTGTAGATATTTAGGTGCTAGCTTGTCATTCAAAATTCTCTTGATGGGCGCTGTCAGGATTGTAAATGTAATTACTATCTCCCTGAACATTTTACCACTACTCATTGCTTTTCTACGAGGCATTTGAACTCCAGAGAGATGAACCAGGGTGTAAAACTTTTGATGATCATGATGAAGTCAGGAGATACTGTTGAAGGCAATCTCCTCTCAGCAACGCTTTATCCAATCCTATAGACAGGGATGTTTGCTCAGAACATTTGACCATCAGTGGAAGTCATGTTTCCATGCATCTGACACTCGATGGCAAGGAAGAGAACAATTTAGTCAACGATGCTACAAGAAGTAATGGTAAAGAGGTGCCTAAATTAAAGACCAGAATCTTAAAATTGCTTTCCAAAATCTGCAGTTGCCATTTGATTTATTGTTAATATGGGGCATTTATATACCATTTCATTCAGAAATATGACCTCTGTAGATAACAACAGGGAACACATATTGAAAGTTGTTGCAATGAATATGTGGATAGGCCCTTAACTGATGACCACTGCAAGGAGCCATGTGATTGTCACCAATCTGCAAGCTGTTGTGATTCTCTTACTAATGCAAATGTGAGGTTATGCTTTCCTTTCTTTACTATTATCTCTAAGCCTGTATCAAATGAAATTTCATGCAACAAAAATCTCTGTTCTCGTCATACCTAGGGAACATTGTAGCTGCTTAGCTTGATTTTGCTAGATTCAGTAATAACACTCTTCTTATGGATCATTTTTAATTGTGATTACTGAATCTGTGTTCCTTTATGTTTTAGTTGTTGCCGAAACATTAAAAATTTTGGTTCAATG
Source organism: Dioscorea cayenensis subsp. rotundata (assembly GCF_009730915.1). Taxonomy (NCBI): domain Eukaryota; kingdom Viridiplantae; phylum Streptophyta; class Magnoliopsida; order Dioscoreales; family Dioscoreaceae; genus Dioscorea; species Dioscorea cayenensis. Next base: position 15,216,300 of record NC_052485.1, on the reverse strand, counting down.
TGCTGAAAAGAGATATAAGCTGATGTTCATAATTGAATGTATTTATTTCATGTTATTATGTGTTTCTTTTTAATATGTTCTATCTGGAGCTTGAAGTTGTTCCTGTTTTGCATGATCATTTCTTCTTTTTAACATTGTGCAATGCTCATGTACACCTTTTATTCTCATATTTGCATTTCTTTTTTAGGTAAGTTCACCACCACGAGATTGGTTAGATATGTCCTCACGGGCTAACGTACCTCTAGCTGATGTTGACAAGGTATGAACTCAATCTTAAAAGAAGATAAATCCTTATGTTTATGTACATGTTTTTATGCAGAGAAAACTTTGCAAGTTGGAAAAGTTTGCTGAAATTTGAGAAATAGGGAGATGAGTAATGTTGGAAGAGGTGATGAGGGGGATGGAGGAGGAATATGAGGAGATGATAAATATTAAGACAATGATGGATTGGAAGGATGGGGAGAAAGATCAAAAGAACTTAAATAAGAGGGATTGTAAGTGTGGAGGTCATGGTGATTGGAGATGAAAGAAGAATAAGAATTTAAATTAAAAAAATGATGGAGAATATAAATGTCTCAGGGCATTTGTGAAGAAACCTGAACCAGAAAAGGGCTTGAACTAAATTATAATTATACAGAGGATTTTATTTGCAAAACTTCTCTTATAATTCCTGCGTGGTTCATTTTTTGCTTCTAATCATGAAAATCCTATTACTTTTTCTGACTATTATTACAACTGATTTCAGTTATTAATTTTTTAAAATGCTGTTATATTTTTAATTAATACATTATTTAAGCGAATCATCTTTTGTTTTACTATTGATTGGTGCTTCTTATTATATATTAATAGATGGATGTGTGCTACTTCCATGGTGGTTGAACTTCTACTCATGCTAAACTTTAAGTACATTTTATACAGGTAAGGTGTATCATAAGGAATATAATACGGGATTGGACGATAGAGGTACTTATGTCATTTACATCAACATTACATGGTCTTTCTTTTTCACGCTAATTTCTGAAGTTGCAAATGCTACATATTTTATGCAGGGCCAAAGGGAGCGTGACCAATGCTATAAGCCAATCCTTAAGGAGCTTGATCGCTTATTCCCTTCTCGGAGCAAAGAACGGTACTGCATTATCTTCATAAGCTAATTTACTGGATTAATAATGGAGAAGTGCTAAATAATCTGTCAAGCAAATGGCGTGTTACTGTTCCATAATTTATTAATTTATCATGTGTGTTTTCTAGAGTGTTAATTGATCAAGCAACAGAACCCAGTTTCGAAGATTAGTTTTTTCCATTTATTCTGAAATGTCTAATATCTATATTTGTGTAATTTATCTATTAAAATGGTATTTTTTTTTTCCAAATAGTTGAGTGTTAACTTCCAGTTGAAGCGCAGTTAGAATGAAGACAATACTTTGATGTTTGGTTGACATAGATTGCGCCCATTATAAATTAATTTCTTATAATTAAAGTATCATTTTGGATTGGGAAAGGGTTTAAATATTCAGAGAGGTTATATGAGCATGATCAATTTAAGCTCTTACTGTATAGGAGAAAGAACTGGCTACCTCCTTACAACTGGTAGCTGTATTCTGGTATTAGCATATTTGCTAAGAATCTAAATTAACTTAAATTTATCTAGGTGTACTTGATTTCTAAAAAATAAGGGATGGCAATCATTTTGGATGGTTTAAGAATGCTTTGTTCATTGTCTATGCCTCTCATACCTGAAGCATCAGACATAATCACATAAATCTCTAGCTGAATCTGGTTGATATGTTCATCATTGAGAATAAGCTTTCGAGGGTAATATTTTGTTACTTGTATCACAAAATAGTTTTATCTTTTCCCTGATGAAAAGCCGTTCTTCTCTCAAAGCAAGTCTTTTTCTTCCATTTTCAGATAATCCTTTTCAAACAGTGTTAAATGATGATTTATAGCAAGCATGTTGTTTTTATTTAGTATTTTTGACATTACTAGTTTTAGTTTGCAGCTATCTCATGCACTGGGTTTATTTAATTTCCTTTTTAACTACTCTGAAGCTACTGCTGGATCTATCCATCTGAATGTGCATATTACTCGTTTCATAGTTTCTATTTCCATTGTTGTCATGGTCTGTTCTAACCCCTTTATATATATATATATATATATATATATATAATAGGCCTCCTTCTTGTTTGGTCCCTGGTGCTGGACTGGGGAGATTGGCTTTGGAGATCTCTTGTCTTGGTATGCATGTTGTTTGAAAGTACCACATGGAATATGTAAATCTGGTGGTCACATGGGCTATTTTCTTTGATGAGCAGGTTTTGTTAGCCAAGGAAATGAGTTTTCATATTATATGATGATCTGCTCAAGTTTTATCCTTAATCAGTAAGGCAGTTGTCCTGATTAGTTTGGATGTAAAACTCATAGCATTCCATTTGGCTTGTTTATTATCATATTTAAGATTCTTTTATAATTGTTAGCGACTTATGTAACTTTGGTGTCTGTCTTGTGCTAGCACTCAGGCTGCTGGTGAGTGGACTACTTATCCTTGGATCCACAGCAATTGCAATTCTCTTTCAGACATTGACCAACTTCGTCCTGTTTCATTTCCTGACATTCATCCTGCAAGGTACCAGGCCTGCTGCGTTTATGCATCATTTTATTGTAAATGGGATGGTTTGCTGTTTATTGCCTTCTTTATAGTTAAGAGTAAATCCATGGCTGCTTGTAATTCGTGAAATTTTCTCTGAAATTATTTGAAAGATCTCTGCATGAATGATTATTCAACCTGATAAAGTCTTTGCTAGTTGTATTTGTTCTAGCTAATACATTTTTTAAGGGCTACTATAATCCGTTAACTCCTTTAGTTCCATGGCATGCAGGCAAAATTTATGTTGAATTATTTCTTAACCCGTTAACTCCTTTAGTTCCATTATACCTGCAGTGCTGGCATTACTGAAGGGTTTTCTATGTGTGGCGGAGACTTTGTAGAGGTATATAATGATGAAAGCCAGAAAGGTATAACAGAAAGTATATATATATACCTTTATCTCTTCTCATTTTTTTTTATAAATCTAGTATGTACATATGACTGTTACTTTACAATTTTATACTCTATGTTGAAGTTCCTCTTTTGTTCAGAAACAGAAATATTTTTTAGATTAATTAACTCAGAGGTCTTGATTTCTATCAAGATTTGATATTGTTCTTGCTTGGCAAATTCTTTTTCTATAGCCTGAATTTTCCATTCTTGCAGGTACCTGGGATGCCGTAGTTACTTGTTTTTTCTTGGATACAGCACACAATATTGTTGAATACATTGAAATAATATCCAATATTATCAAAGATGGAGGAGTAAGTGTTCTGCAATGATATTCTGCTGTAATGTTTCTTCAGATGTTCCTCTCATGAGTAAAATAAATGATCCATATTTCTGTAATAAAATCTGTATTGATCATTGAGGATTCTTTTCTTCCTGCACTTGTTCAATTGATAGGTTTGGATAAACATGGGACCACTCCTCTATCATTTTGCAGACGCCTATGGGCCTGATGATGTATGTTCATCTGCCTTCTTTGTCGATGCAATACATTATAACCAATAATTCCTTTGATGTTGGAAGAAGTTTACATTTTGATTCTTCCTTTCAGGAGATGTCTGTTGAACTAAGTTTGGAAGATGTGAAAAAGGTTGCTTTCCATTATGGATTTGAATTAGAGGTAACTCAAATTATTATTTTTTCAATAAAATCACAAATAAATAAATAAATAATAAACTGTACTATTCATTCAATGTATGTTTCTATGATTCCCAGGTGGAGACCACCATTGAAACAACTTATTCTGCCAATCCTCGATCCATGATGCAAGTAAGCCTCTTATCATCAATTCCTCTTCTTGTAGTGTTTAATGATCTCAATACTTAATCAACTGTGGACATAAGTAATCTGGAGGGCACAATGGCAGGAATGGCCCCTCAGAAGCTCCTTACCCAGAACTTCTTTTATGTCTACAAGGGTCTCCCAAACTTCGGTTTTATGCACCTAAGGTTCCAATGGCCATTGTTGTTGCCCATGTCTCTTTCACCCTAGTAATCATATTTTTGCTGGTGTGCAAATGCTGATTTGTCGGTATAATTGCCTTTATTGTCGGCATGCGCAACAAGGACTTATTCAAGTTGCAATTTAATTGGGCATCATCATTGATGAGAAATTAGCATAATAGGAATTGAGTTAATCAAGAGATGATTAAACATAAAATTATTCAACTTTCAAAAAATTAGAAAATGAAAATTGCAGACGTGCTAGGTGACTCAATAGACCCACCTTTCATGGACTTGCCACGTCATCAGACAACAGTCAGCGTCTAAATAACAGTTACTTGGGCAATGCTGTAGGACATAAGGACCTTAGTTGGCCCGAACTGAAACGTTGGAGATTTCAGTGACCCAAAAAATGGTCATGGTTTACGGTACAATTCTTTATAGCTGAAAAAAGTAATCCTGTCATTATACCTATTTGAAATGCACTGAATAAGAAAGTCTCAAAGCTTTCAAAATCAAGCATTTTTTATCGTCAAAAATTTCATAAAATGCCTACCACCTGGACTTTCTCAGACCTGTGCTTTCTGTGGTGCATATTGAACTTTAATCTGGACTGAATTGTAGGCTATTTTGCTTTAATATGAAAATTTTAAACATGAAATGTACTCATACAATAAAACCACAAACAATAAATTTTGTTCATGGGTCTTATTTGATAGCTTTGTTGTGCATAAGTTTATTACTTACAATAGGTTGACAATCTCAAAATTTTCTTTTGTAACCGCAGAACCGATACTTCGCCCCTTTGTGGACAATGAAGAAGAAACAAAAGCCTTAAACTCGATGTCATTCATTGGTTGTTCTTCGGCAAGTGATGTACTCATAATGAATGTGATTAATCACAAGTTAAATAAAAGATTTGTTTTATATGTGCATCTAGTTGATAGTTTATCTGAGACGAATTTTCGATAAAATGTACTGATTTATCTGAGATTGGACAAGTAAAATGTCTTATTGCTTGAAAAAAATTTGTTTTGTATGCATCAGGTTGATAGTTTCGTATTTTATACTTGATCTGATGTATAATCAAAGAAGCAATTGACTGTATGTGCTAGGTTTTTTGCTAGTTCATTACTATAAGGTTAGATACACGTTTGACTTTTATGAAGAGTTACATATTATGTACACTACTAGTTATATACGTTGTTAGGCTATAAATTTTTTTTTAATGAGGTTTTAATTGTATTTTCTTAATTTGATTTCTTGTGTACAGTTCGGAAAAATTATGTAAAAATCATGGATAACATAAGGGCGTTCTTGGCACTCAACTCGAGTTTGTTGGTCTTTGCTCCTCTTTTAATGACTTAAGTTAACAATGAAAGGAAAGAATTTTTGTGATAATTTTCAGAGATTTTTTTGTCAATGCCAAACGAATGACATACCCAAGAAATTGTTGAATTGTTTTATTTCTTACGGCTTCATGTATTTTGAAATTAAAATTTTAAAAATAACTATATTATTCAGTATACTAAAATTTGCTTTCTATAAAATCAAGATGCATAATAATTTTTAATTCTCTCGATTGCATTGATTTGAAACATTTGATTATTTAACATAATTTGATAGTCTAAACCACTATTGTTGGAAAATAACATTTTCCAATAACCATAAAATATAAATGTTATTTGCGTTTATTTTTATTATTATTGTTATTATTTTACAAACTGAACTAACTATATAGTCTGCTCAACTCATTAATACTAAGTAGCTCTTGGAATTTCAAAATGTTTTGCCAATTTACAATTAGTATAGGAAGCACAAATAGCAAAATTTACTACAAAAAAAAAAAAAAAAATTTAATCCATTGATAGCCAATTGAAACTGTATGATAGCTGTTGTATAAAAAAACATGACACATTATTCATGCGTCCATGCCAATTAGAATGGTTAAAACCGAACGAATTATCTATTTCAAATCCTAAAATAAACATAATTTCATTTGAGAGATCATAAGGAATAATGGCTTCACGTATCACTGAAAGCTGGAAATTCATTTCATTGTATGTGAGGGTAGGTCAAAAAGTGAGAAAAATGCCACTTCCCTCAAGTTGGGGGAAGTGACTTCCAGGAATTCTATGTTCATTTGTCAGAAAATGATAATAAAACCGAAAGATTTAAGTGTTAAATAAAGTATTATGAGTTCAAAAAAAAAATTTAGAAGTGAAAAAAGTAAGTTTTTATAGATTGACTCACTTCCCCCACTTCAGTAAAAAGATACTGAAATGAGCTTAGTTCAAAATCCACTTCAGTTGTGAAGTGGAGGAAGTGACACATCTCCCACTTCAGCTCAAATGAACACTAGAAGTAGGGGAAGTCAGACCACTTCCACTTCCTCCACTTTCCGTGAAATGAACACCCCTCTAAAGCTGAGTTTTTAGTAGAAGGTTCATTACTAGGAAGCAATTTCACAAAATAGGAGATCATCTTGAAACTATGCAGATTACAATAGTACAATCAAACAGACATCCCCAAGAAAGAATATTAGCATCATGGTGATCCTAGATAAAGAATATACTAAAACACTGATGTACATTGCCAACAATACTAGCATCGATATACATAATGTCCGGGACCTGCAAAATTCAGATAAACAAAATGCAATGCTTGAATTGGACACAAGAACATAAAAATTGCATTCAACTGATAAATGAAGCCTTACCTTAAACACAAATTAGAAACCAAAATCAACTTCTCTTTCCGTTGGTTTTTGCTGGAGGTAATGTTCCAAAAATGTGATCCCAGAGGGGTGAAGTGATTCCAAATCCTTTATTTTGTATTCTGAAGTGATGGTTTAAATGGTATCGCTGATGCAAAAATATGAATTGTTAGCTATTGTACCGATAACTTGGAATAATGAATAGAAAAGTGTATAATTAAATAAGCAAAACATGTTTCTCCTGACCTTGAGCCCTCGAGCAGGATCCTTAGCAGGTTGACCATGGTGCAGATAATAATGAGTGCAGTCATACATCACATAACCCAGTAATCCTCCAGCAAATATAGCAGGAGTTGTGGAAGGTGTTGATATAAGTCTGACCAGATTCCAGAACTAGAACACATTCCGACGAGAATCAATAGTTACTCATAGTTTGATAGTATCTTATTTGATGAAAATTCTACTGAATCACAAGTTTTAAGAAATAATAGCAGAAATTATGACAAAGTTAATGGTTCTTAGGAATAAGAGTTGGCAAACCGGAATGCACAGAATAGCCGTCGCAGCGGGTGGGAAAACAAGGCGCAATCCATCCATAGGATGCTTATGATGGCATCCATGAATAAGATAATGGAAAGTGTTTGCCCTACAACAAAATTCTCGAACTTCAAACTCGATTCAACCATGTTAATACTCAGAAACGAAGAGCCAGTTCGCTCACCAATAACTTTTCGTTTTGATGTGGAAAAGAAAGCGATGTAATGTGTACTCAATTAATGTCCACAGGACTACTCCGCCTCCAACCATCAGAGCTAACTCAGATGGCGAATGGCCCATTCGGTAAGACATGAACACAAACCAGCAAACAACTGGAAGCCATATGGTTGGAATTGCCCACCAGACGGTGCGAGTTAATGACTGAAATTTGAGAAGCATGTGAACAAAGTAACATTAAAATTTTTCACACAACTCAATGCTGATAATTTGTGCATGAAAAAAGTTACCTCCCAAAAGTCACTTGCGAAAAAACGAGGACCGTCCTTGCTAACAATGGGCTGATGAACCCATTCCTCATAGGCCTCCCCAAGGTGGCCTACCTAAAACATACTCATATGCAAATTAAAAAAAAAAATAGACCACCAACCAATCCCATAAAATAAACGTGACATATAAACTTGTAACCAAAATACGGAGCATTTGATTGATCTTCTGGATACACAATCACGTATTTGGATCTCAATTCTCAATGAGAACAATCACATTCATAGATCTTTTTAAAGAATGGGAAATATAAGAAATTAGAAAATACTCAAGCATGTTAGAAGATGTGATTCAATTAAAAGACTGCTGTATATATATACAATCAAGCTATTTAAAAGCGAAAGAGAACATAAATTAACATGGTTAAGATATTTTCAAGCTTAAAATTTGACAAATGAATTTCTCAATTAACTGTTCAACAGTGAAGCATTCAAGCAAAACTGTCAACAAAACTGGAATTTAATCAAAGTCAATCTTTAAATCTCACCTGGAAAACAAGCGGCTTCGTTAAATCAACAGTGAACCCTTGGGCGACCATGTTGTTGGCTCCTTATGCTCCTCTACAAATGCAATTCACGATGCAACATCATCAAAGTTTGTCACAGAAACCAAAAAAAAATCTCAAAACTAAACACCCCTAAAAGAAACAGAAAACAAAAAAATCCAATCTCTTCCTCAATGTATTATCTTTCATCTTTAAATCTAAATTAGAACAAATATACATATAGATTCCAAAACCAAAACCACTTTCAAAAACCAAGTGATCAAAAGAAAACAACATAATGGACTCCAAAACTGGGAAAGAAGGAAAACAATAGATCGAAGGATCACCTCAACAATGCAGCATTTCAAAAAAAAAAAAAAAACCAAAAACAAAACTTTCCAAACACGTCCTCTTAGAGACCTCATCTTCCATCTCTAAAATAAAATTACAAAACAAAAAGATTACAACCACTTGCAGAAATCTAATCATCAATAGTATCGAACCAAGCGGTCTCCAAATCCGACAGATTTAATGTTTCTCGAATGGCACTCTCCCCTCCTCCGCAAGCGAAGAAGTGGTATAAGGACAAAAATTCCCAATCACTTCCTCCCAAAAACCACATCTTTCATTCTAAATCAGAATCACAACCACAAACAAAACTTCAAAACAATTTCACAACTAAAACCACTTCCAAAAACCAAATCATCAAAACAAGCCTCTGAATCAGGCTCCAAATCATGGGGGAAAAAAGAAAAAAAACACAAAATCCTCAAAAGAAAAAGAACAACAGATCAAAGGATCACCTCGACAATGCGGCTCCAATGGCTCCTTCTTCTCCGAGTGTTCAGCCACTCTGTCGGAGAAGAAGAAGAAGGAGAAGAAGACGAATAAGAAGAGGCCGAAAGCGAGAGAGAAGAAGAATCGAAGAAGAAGGGTTCATATTTATTTGAATTTCGGAGTTTTATTTTGGAAAATTTTTTGCGTGTGGTTTTGACTGGCGGTGGGGCCCGCAAAAGAATGACTGCCGTTTGTTTTAACGGAATATTCGGGTGCCAGCGAAGCCCTCCGCGATTGTCTGGAATTTGTAATCATCGTTACTGTTAAATCTTATAATTTGGTGAGTGTGATACTGACACTGTTTTTGGATTTTTTTAATTTCACATGAATTGGCATGTCATGTGTGATTTTTATATATTATGTTAACTTTTTATTTTTTTAATTAAAAACTAGTAAATATTTTTTTTAACTATTTATTTTATAAATTGATTGTCACCACATTTTTTTAATATAAGAAGCTAAAAGTTGATTAATTCATTATGTTAGACCGTCCAATTATATTATTTTCAAACAGTTTGAATTGACTAAAATATTTGTCTCATCTTAATATCTATGAGCCAAATTGGCTGGAAAATCTGCACACTTATTGCCCTCTCATTAACAACACTGCACCATGTACCAAGCCAGAGTAAGGATGACAATCTTCTACAATCTTAGTTAAAAACCAAACCACCATTATTGAATTTAATTCAACAATAATAGATGAAAGAATCAGGTTTCTTTGCTAGCAATAGTCTTTCACAAATACCCCAGAATTCTGCCATGAGGTTATCTGCAGGACCAGTATTAGTATTAAAACTCCGAACCCACTGTCAATTTACAATCTCTGATTAAACATCAGCTGATATTGTGTTTATTCTAGCTTTTAAAACACCATCATTATCAAAATAAAACACCCTAGTCCAATGGCCTCCATCTTACATGCCATCCCTCACGCTCTCTCCTTTTTTTCATATCCATTGATGTACCCGTCTCCTTTGCAATCTATTTCAACATAAGCCAAGCTTGAAGTAGCAGTTTAAATCTTTGCTAAAACACCAAGACGTTACAACTTCCAAATATGCAATACAGTCATAGTGAATTAAGTACATAATAGATAGCTTCACATCTCACTTCTTTACAAGTATTATTAGTCACTAACCACTCTTTCAAACTCAAGGACAAGAAATGTGACACTTCAGTCCCAAAACTCATCCAACAGCTGATCCATACTTCTCTGGATAAGGGCTCTCGAATTAAATATAAGGCAGATTCAACATCATGCATGTAACGTGGGTAAGTCGCATTATTAGCCATATGTGGTGGTGCACAACAATTATACATGCCGTTCAAGTGATGAGTAGAATGCCATATTCCGTACAAGAAACGGAGTTACTAGTAATAACCACTTTTCTATTATCTAACCTTACTCTAGTGACAATGATTGACTTAAATTAAAAGTTAAAACAAGAAATCTTAAACAACCATAATGAAGGTCGAAGGACTAATAATCATTAGAAGAAGGTAACCGAGCAATGAATCCCCTCAAACATTACCTTGATCCCAATTGATGAACTCTCCTCAAGTGCACAGATCGTTACATATAAAGTGGTATACCCCATAAGGGGTTAGGGTTGTCAAACCTCAGGGACTAGACTTTCAATATTAGTTGATCCTCTAATGTCTAGTCAATTGAAAGGGTAAAAAAAGAGATTAGCTTCTACAAAAATAAATGCAAAAGGTTGGAAGAACTAAGTAGACTAGGGTTGAGTGTCGATAACAAGAGAGCAATACCCCAGGATGATTATTAAGTGCCCTAGATACTGACTTAAGTCTAATGCCTACCAAGGTACATTCTAAGATCCTTGTGGGGCTGCCATGTTACTCTATGGTTATCAAATACACCAAGTTTTGCAAGTATAACTATGGGCTTCATACATGCCAAGTTTTGCAACTACACTAGGTAATCAAAACAACGGTAATCCACACATGCCAAGTTTTATACAAGCATCTACGCAAATCAAGCACGCCAAGTTATGCAACATATGAATAAACACAAGGAACTCCATAGGCATTAGAACTCAAGTAGTCAAAGTATCAAAGATAATATCATTCACAATGCCGGGGCACCATGGAACAGTTAGGCCCTCATCAATTCATACAAATGAGAGAGGAAAATAAACATAAGGAAGAGAGACATATAAACTTCCCCCTTTTACAAAATCTCCTCAAATGTACTTCAAGAGCTCCATGGAATGGGCAACTGCACTTCTCTGGCGTCTCTAACTCACCCTTGGCCTTCTTAGCTTGAGTGGTGGTTGCTGATCATCGTTTCCTTGGAAGTTGCCTCGTTGGAGAAGAAAACTCCCAAACAAAAGATGAATATAAACCTTAGATCTGGATAATAAAAAGGACTTTTTGGGCTCGACATGGTCTAAGTACGGTCGTGCTTAGACCGTGCTCTTCTTGAGGCTTCTGAGTGAAAAGGGCTACGTGTCATCCAGAGGTAATCATGGGGAGAGCACGGTCATGCTCCGCCCATGCTCAGCTAAAGCATGCCCATGAAAAGAGCACGTAGATCAACTTCCTCTGAAAGTATTGGGTACTCCTATCCCGAAGTAATCACCGGGAGAAAGCATCCCCATGCTTCATCCATGTTCTCCCTGACAACTAGAGGAGTTCTACACAGAGAAGACCATGGGGAGATGGCACGCTGTGCTCTACCCATGCTTGCATTGGACACTTAGAGAAATTAGCTTCTTTGGTTGGTTTTGTCCCTGATTTCACTCCATATGTGTTACACGCCCTAAAAACCTGCAATAGAGACAAACATACCCAGAATAGCATCATTCATAGAGAAAATGAGCTAAAAGATAAGCAAAAAAGTGCATTGGAGGTATGCCAAATATGATATAAAATGTACTCATCACCAATACTTTATTATTGACTCCTAATCAATAGGTTTGGACCGTGGGCATCCTTAAATATGTTAATCCCTTTCTCAAGGCAATCAACAACTAATATCTTTCTACCTAAGCCCTATATGACTGCTAAAACGCTCTATAGATTGCAATCATGAAGGTAATCCAAGCTTCCTAAGATAGGTGAGTCATTTTCTTAAGATAACCAACCCTTGATCCCATACAAGCTTAAATGGAGATCTCTCTAGTTAATAAAGCCCATTCAATTGTTTTGCACTTGGTGAAACTCGAAGGTAGGATTAATTTAATCGGGAGAATTGGGGTGAAACATCTTCTACCTCTAAACTAACATTCAACTCTTTTCGACCTTGGTTAATCTAACATTGATGGGTCTCTCAACTCTTATTAATGTGATTAAACATACAATTGAGGCTTTCTATGAAGGATTGCATGGCATTATAAATGCAAGATTGAATCTCAAACTAAATCTCAAGTAACTAATCAATAGTAAAATCAAAATACAAAAATTCTAGGGTTCAATATGCCCAAATACCAAAGAAATTTAGTCCCTCATGAAAGAGGAGTACATGATCAAGTCTAAAGAATAAAGCACAAATAAAATCATTACAAAAACTTCCTTAATCCATGCTATATTTAGATTCGATGAAATTCCACCATGCTCCAAGGACCTCACCTAATGGAAGATGATATGCACCTCGTGGAAAGCTTCCCGACAACTTTCCTCATGAATGGATGGGGTGATTTAATGAACTGTAGGTGAAAAATCCCTTCTCAAGCCTCCTTGATCTTCTCCTTAATCCACATCTGCTACCCAATGAATCTTGCCAAAAAGTTCCTTAAAAATATAGTCTCTGGTGTATTTGTCGGGGGGTTACGAAGTGACACACTCCCATGTGATTGCCCTTGTGTTTGCCTGTGTGGACCCCATACGACCAAGTATATAACTGTGTTGTTGCTTGTGTGTAGTTTTGTGTTTGGAAAATCTCTGAATAAATTTGCACATAGGGCACATGGCCATGTGAGTGCATGTGTGTTATTCTTGCATTTTGCTGATTCTTAGGATAAATTGCCAAAAGTGACACCAACACCCATGTGGAAAATGCTGGTTTGTGTGTATAGTTGTGTGGTAAGAAAAAGTGCTCCTGTTATATTCTAAAAACCATCTTTTAGCTTCTTTTGCTTTAAACATCCCTTTTTTGCCCTAGGTGTACAAAATAACAAATTACACACTAAATCAGGATATACACATAAAAGATACATGCGCAATGTGTGTGAATTGAAAACGGGAAATCAAGATTTTTAAAAGCGTGCGAGGCATGCCTCAAGGTCATACGCCTTGATCTTTAAAATTAAAACTTATGCCTCAATGTAAAAAGGCCCACATACTGAGGCTTCATGCTTCAATGTGCGAATTGAAAGAAAACTACAAGGATAACACACTGCCCAAGAAAACCATGGCATCATATGGCATCATCTTTTGAAATAAAGTATACATATATTTCAAAATCAGTCCAAATCATACAATTCTTTTGAAAAAAATTATGTATATATTATAATTAAAATCAAAAGAAAATAAAACCTTGAAAATAATGTCATGGCATAGCTTTTAAGGTTGCCAAGTCAAGACAATATATAAATGACAATATTTTCAAAGTTTACATCAATTAGTAAAGTTTAATTATAATTTAATGATAATTACTTCATTTCTAAGGGTAAAAAAAAACAAGATAAAAAATAAAAATGTATACACATTAAAGAAAATAAGGGAAGTACGGATGTTGACTATGGAAATGAGAAATTTGTAACCAAAGAATGGGGAAGAAAAAGACCATGGCAAGGAAGCGAATATAACACTTTGGCTGGATAACATAAGCCATCGTTTTCATTTAATTTTTCAACAAACTTTCTTCGGCGAATAACAAATGGCAAGCAGTGACAAACGACAATAACCAGCGATGATCTGTGATCTGATTTTTCCGGTGATGTTCAGTAAGTATCATTTTTTTTTTTCAGTTTTTTTTAAAGTTTTTTATTTTTTAGCATTATTGTGCCTTTTTAGTGTCATTCTTTTTGGTTTTTTTAAGTGCCATTTTATTGTTTAGATATCTAGGTGGATATGACTACAAAGGGAACAAGTGGAAATGGTGTTACATCAGAAAATAAAATTGAAAAGATCTAACATGGAAATATTGTCACACCCCGACCCTAGTTGGGCACGTGGTAATCGCCACGTTCTAATCATCATAAGGCTCAAAACAAACCAGCTATCACAACTTACTGAAGAGAGAGACAACCTCCACTACAAAACCAGCCGGGGTTCCAAATACAACCAGAAAGTACAAATACAAGAATAGTACTCAAAAGTCAAGTCTAGTAGATCCATAAAGTTTACATGCACACTGCAAACTAACTTAGAGAAGAAGAAAAGGGTTGGTTAGTCTACTGTCTCCCCAACACAACCTAGTCCAACGTCGCAGCCTGAGGAAGAAGAATAGAGAGTACTGAGTAACAGATGTTACCCGATGAGTGGTGACAGCATAGATATAACAGAGTAGCAAAGCATTAAATAGTAATTACCACAATGATAATAACATATAAAAGTAAATCCAGGTATCCAACAAGTTAATAGATAATACAATGATTTATAAATAATACAGGTAAGTAACATTTTCCAACACATTGAGCACCGCTTAAAATACAGGCTGGTCTCAAACAATTCAAAAGCCAATCGTGGCCGTGACTAGCTATGGGACTACAAAGGTGTTTTAAGACTTTTAAAATTCACAATACTGCCTTCCTTGGTGTTGGCCACTGAGATTCTCGTGTGGTGACCCTGGGTTTCTCACATAAAAGACCCTTTGTCAATGGCTCCGCGCACCTCTTGACCAGGGTAAACTCAGGGTTGACCACGCCACCTTCCATTAGGCTGAACCGTGGAACCCCACACTGTAGTGTCGGACTGAAGTCCGTTGTCACCATCAAAATCTAAATGCCACAATGCAATTCTTTCCAATTCCAACTCGAGGAATCAAACATATGATAAATAAGGAAATATACATCAAACCATATTCCATTTGCATGTATATACATTTACATGTAAACATGTTTCTTTCAAGATAATATGCATAAGTATACTAGAATCATTTTGCCAAATAACTCCATGCTCAATATATATATATATATATATACATCAAGCGAAATAAGATTTATCATCAAATTTATGATATAAAACATATAAAGAAATACTATAATACTCTTATTAAATCTATGCTATTAACAATTAAACCACACTCTAAACCAGTCATCTCGCCTTGAGATGCGCTCACAGGTCGGCATTTTCCTTCCCTTGGGAGGAAGCTTCGCCACCTAGAGTCAAACAAGGAATCCAAGAACCAATAAACATAAGAATGGAAACTAAAATGCATGCGAATGCAAGGTTACATGTTGAACATGTAACCCTAGGGTTTTAGGGGAAAACGACATCATTTTGGACCCAAACGACCTCATGTCAAAGTAAAACAAGTTCTAATGAATTCCAAGGAAGAAAGGCTTCGATTTGGACCAAAGGAATACAAGAAAAGGGCAAGATTTTTGGTGCTACAGTAATTCCGGATTTACTACAAGAAACACGAATTTGCTACAGTATCCCCCGGCGTTATTTCAATGGTTTCTTGTCGATTTACAACACCAAAACACAAATTTCTTGACAAACATACACACAAATGAATATCAACAACATTGGCTTCGATTTGAGCCCAAAAACAACTCAAATCAAGGTTTATTTCTAGGGTTTTTGAAAATTTCAAAAATGATGAAATACGAGGAAAATACAAAGGAAGAACCTTGGATCGAAGCCTTACCACACTCAAGAGCTTGGGAGGAAGGAGTTTGAGGCTTTGATTCAAAGAAAAAGCTCACCGACGAATTTTTTTTCAAAGAAATAGGTTTCGGCCGAATGAAGAAGAAGAAAATAAAAACAAAGAAGAAGAAGAAAAGAATGAGGGATGAGAAGCCACGTTTCTTCTTATCCTTTCATTCAGATTTTCAAATTTTTTTTTTTAAAGAAAAAGAGAAATTACCATAATGCCTTTATTAGAGAAAATAGAATGAAAAAGGGTCCAAAAGACCGTTCCGCCCCTGATTTTCTGTTGATTTCGCATACAACCTACTGTACACTCATGCAAGGATGCCACTAGTGCAAAATGACCATTTTACCCCTAATGCATGCACAAAAATCGAAAAAGATGCCAGAGGTCAAAAATTGGGACAGGGTACCACACTTTATCCTCCTTAGAAAAATTTTGTTCTCAAAATTTCTGCTCACCAGACTCACTGAACAAATCAGGATATTTCTCTTTCATGAACCATTCAGGTTCCCATGTCAACTCCTCAATCCGATTACTTTTCCAAAGGCCTTTTACTACTGGCACCACCTTTCCTCCAAGCACTTTTTCTATCCCATCGAGGATACAAACAGATCTCACTTGAAATGTCAAATCTTCTCAAAGTTTCACTGGGTGTTTCAAGTGTATGTGATGGATCAGGAATGTACTTCTTCAACAATGAGACGTGGAAAACATTATAGATCTTCTCTAACTCTGGCGGCAGCTCTAGTCTATATAAGCCACTGGCCCAATTCTTTCAAGTATTAAGAACGACCCAATATAGCGAGGATTTAGCTTTCCACTGCTACGAAACCGTATTACCCCTTTCCAAGGTGATATCTTCAGAAAAACTCTATCACCCACTTGAAACTCTAAATCTCTTCTCCTATTATTAACATAGCTCGTTTGCCGATCCTGGGCCACTTTCAACCTGTCTTGAATTACCTTCACTTTTTTTTTTTTGTAGTTTCTTCAATCAATTCCACACTTTGCAACTTTCTTTTACCAACTGCACTCCAATAAAGAGGTGTTCGGCACTTACGTCCATACAGGAGCCATACCAATACTTGCGTGAAAGCTATTGTTGTAAGCGAATTCCACAAGAGGTAAATGTTTCTCCCAACTTCCTTGAAAATCGAGAACACAAGCCCTCAATATATCCTCAAGTGTTTGGATTGTACGCTCTGATTGGCCATTTGTCTGAGGTTAATATGCAGTACTAAATCTCAAAGTGGTCCCTAGAGCCTGGTGAAACTTCGCCCAAACCTGAGATGTAAATCTCAGGTCATGATCTGATACAATTGAAACAGGTACCCCGTGGAATTTAATAATTTTTCTTATAAATAGCTTCACTAACCTTTCCAAAGAATATTTGGTATAAATGGCCAGAAAATGGGCTTATTTCGTCAAACGGTCCACAATGACCCACATAGCATCATGCCCCTGAAGAGTACACGGTAACCCAACCACGAAATCCATAGTAATTTGCTCTCATTTCAACTCTGGGACAGGAAAAGGTTGCAATAATTCCGCTGGTTGTTGACTCTCCGTTTTTACTTGCTAACACATTAAGCATCTTGTTACAAACTCTGAAATCTCATAATTCATTCTAGAACACCAAGAATTCACCCTGATTGTATGGTACATCTTAGTGTTATCTGGACGTAGTACGTAGGCTAAGGAATGAGCTTCCTCTAAAATAGCACTTCTAAGTCCTATATACTCTAGAATACAAACCCTTTCCCGAAAATAATGATACCATCACTGTGAAGCCCAAATTCACTAGGTTCACCTTTTTCCAACCTCTGTATTTCTTTTATTAACTCTTCATCTGCTCTCTGAGCTTCTTGACGCTGCTTAAGTAATGACGGTCTTACCACAAAAGTTGCCAACAAAACCCCTTTTGGCTCAATCTTAATCTTGACAACCATGTCTCAAAGAACTAGAGGGTAGTCAATCACCAGATCATAATCCTTGATTAGCGCCAGCCATCTACGCTGCCTCAAGTTTAGCTCTTTTAGAGTGAACAAATACTTTTAACTCTTATGATCAGTTTAAATCAAGCATCTCTCTCCATAGAGATAATGTCGCCAGATCATTAGGGCAAAAACCACTGCCGCTAACTACAAATCATGGGTAGGATAATTTAACTCATGCTTCTTCAACTGTCGAGAAGCATAAGCTATCACTCTCCTATCTTGCATCAATACATAGCCAAGATCTTGTCATGAAGCAACACTGAACACTACAAACTCTTTACCACTGGTAGTTAGAATAAGCACTGGCATTAAAGTTAGACAACTCTTCCACTCTTGAAAACTCTTCTCATACTTCTCACCCCAACCAATGATTGCTTCAACCTTCTTTTGGTCCAAACAAATTCCTTTTTCCAGGTACCACATGTCCAAGAAGGACCATTTCCTGTGACCAAAACTCACACTTCGAGAAGTTAGCATATACTTTTTCTTCTTGAAGGATCTGTAATACTGTATGCAACTGCTGCACATGCTTTTCCTTAGTTGCTGAGTAGATCCAAATATCGTTGATGAAAACAATCACAAACTTATCGAGATACGGTCTGAAGACTCTACTCGTTGGTCCATAAGCAACCAGGGCATTAGTTAAACACGAAAGGAATGACCAGAAATTCATAATGCCCGTATCGTGTATAGAACGCTGTCTTCGGCACATCATTCTCCTTGATCTTCAAATGATGGTAAACTGACCGAAGGTCAATCTTCTAAAACACTCTTGTCCCACGCAACTGATCAAACAAATCATCTATTCTGGATAAAGGATACTTGTTTTTATAGTCCCCTTATTTAATTGTCTGTAATCTATACATAATCTGAAAGAACCATCTTTATTCTTCACAAAAAGAACTAGTGCCCCCCAAGATGACACACTCGGGCGTACGAACCCCTTTGTCCATGAAATCCTGTAACTGCACTTTTAACTGTTTAAGTTCTGTTGGTGCCATGTGATATGGAGGAATGGAGATTGGAGCAGTACCAAGTTGTAAGTCTATAGTAAACTCAAACTCCCGATCTCGAGGTAATCCAGGCAAGTCCTCAAGAAATACATCCTCAAACTCCTAAACAATGGGGACATCTTTGAAGCTTGGTCTAATAATTCTTGTATCCACTATATGGGCCAGGTATGCTTTACATCCCTTATGCAACAATTTTCTTGCTTTCATAAAAAATATCACACACCTCTAAAGAATCTTCCTTTTACCCTCAAGCACAATACTAGATCCATGAGAGGTCTGCAGGATTACTTTTTTCCTGAAGTAGTTAATGGCAACTTTTTCCTTGTTCAACTAGTCCATCCTAAGTATGGCATCAAAATCTTGCATCTCCAATGGAATCAGATCTGCCTCAAATCAATGCCCTTTACCTTAATGGGACATCCCTGGAAAACTACCTCTCTAACAATCTCTTCACCAAGGGGCGTTTGGATCACCAGGCCACAGTCTAAAGGAGAAGCTATCCTGTCAGCATGACATACAAATGCAGTACTACCAAAAAATCTCTCTGATCCTAGGTCTATCAAAACATATGCCTCGTGCCAAAAGATAGATACAATACCTGAAATCACGTTGAAGCCGTCCTTGGCTTCCCCATTGGTTATGGCATAAACTTTGGTTTGAGAATGGGTCTATGGTCGCTGTGTTTTACTTGGTGTAATATTGCTAGTGGTAACTGATCTAGTTGGGGCAACTAGTGCAGACCTAGTAGGTGATTTATCCTTAGACTGACTCTGTCATCCTGAAGGAGGTGCTGACCCTGGTGCTTCACGGCCTAACTCTTTACATGCTGACTTAAGGTGGCATATCTTCCCACACTGATAGCATCTGTGTAGCTTATGACATGGAATAGGATGAAATCTATTGTAGTTCCGGCATCTGGGAACATTTCCATTTGACTTTCCAACAAAATTTCCACTCACAAATGTAGTACCCTTTTGACTGCACACTCGCCCGGACAACGGTTTGACTAAGCTAGATTCTGTGAAATTTGATGAGGTGCCCTCACTCTTGCTGCCCTCGGATGCCCTTGAAAAATCTGAGTTTCTTCTCTTAGCTAGATTCTCATGAAGGCACTTACATTCAATGACCAATTTCTCGATCCTCAAGGCCAACTGAACTACTTCCTTTAGTACCTTGGACAAACTTAAGCTCTAACTGATCTTGTTATCTTCTATCGGTACTGGTTGAAATGAAAGAATTGGAAGGGGTGGTGGTGGAACGAATACTAGCTCAGTATGAGGCTGTTCCCCAAACAGACTCCAATAATCAGGGAAGTCATGGTATTCTAACATTTCCTTCATAAATATGTTTATCTATTGTTCCACATATCATGCATTATCTGATCCCTTTTGTCCAACCACTCTCTAACATCTTCTCATTGCCCTCTCCTCAAAGTACGAACTCTTATCTCTTGTTCCCATTCCTCCTCGGAGTGTATCAATCTATCACCACTCTGTCTAATAATAATGTTGTGAAGAATGCAACATGCAATCACTAGGTCAACTTGGGCACTATATGGAAAGAAGGGCCTAGATGTGAGAATCTTAAACTGACTTTTCAAAGACCCAAATGCACACTCAACTGAAGTCCGCGCTGACGAATGCCTATGGTTAAACAACTTTTTAGGGGGTTTCAGAAATATGTGACCCGAATTCCTTCAAGTGATATCTAACACTTCTAAAATGTGCTATAAATCCAGGTCTTGTAGCATATCCTGTGTCGATGAGGAAATATTTTCCTGAACAACAAAATGATATAGGATTATGCTATATACTATAATAATAATTTATGTTTTATATATTAATCAGTAAATAAATAGCAACATATACATTGTGGCACTTTAAGACCATTGGGTCTTTCTAAAGCATCACACAAGACCATCTAGTCATGTGCAGACCCTTCCCAACTATCAAGCACATATGTGAAGTTAAGATCAAAGTCTACTGCGGTGAGCACATTTTGTGTTGGAAAACCCTTTCTACTATGAAAAGATGCAACCATGTCTACTGGAACACTCACATGTATATGTGTGCCATCAAAAGCCCCAATACAATCCTAAGAACATGTAAGTTTGTTGGGTCATACTTAAAATATGATTGTTCTATATTTTTGGTAAAGATGTAAATACAATTATGTACCTTAAAGTTTGGAAAGAATCTTGAATGTCGTGCAATGTAGGTTAATAAAGAACTTGATGGAGGTTAAATAAACTCTTTTTGTAATTGTCCAATGGCATGTAGGGCAAGATTAAAATATCTGCTAACAGTTTCACCAGACCTAAGAAAATTGTGTCCAATGACACTATTTCATTGGTTGTGACCAACAATATGCAAGAACATCAGCAATTGTTCTTCCACGTTGACATTTATTGAATCTTTGAACAATTCACGAGATCGTAGTAATGAGCACAAGCTAAAGAAAGTGAATTTATTCATTCTAACCATGTTAATACATGTTTTGTCATCACCATTTAACAGTCGGTCAAGATAATTATCTCTATCCAAGCCTCTACGGGAATTGGATGCATGGCATAATCTACACTTACTTATATGTGTCACTATAATTCCCATAAGTGTGGCTGCAATTGCTACGACCTCTGGTAATTTCTGTGTGGTTTTTCTTTTATTCCTTTCCATGAAAAATCACCTAATTAACAAATAAAAAATAATCAACAATTGAAGTGGAAAGAAAAACAAATGTTCATGAATCCCATACATGACTCCCATTCCTTCAATGGTCATTACATTTTGGCAAATTGGTTTAAGGGAAAAATATTCAGTTATTAGTGATAATAATTAATATTAGAAAACTAATTCTAAGAAGCATAGAACTCACAAACTCTAATATATTTGATTCATACTAAGTTATTATAGATAAGAGAATCTTATATATATATATATATATATATAATATTAATATGTAGGGTTTCCAAGTCATTAGTTACACATATTTTTTGAAATCATTTATTTATTTATTTGACTCAGGGGCACAGGTCTGTTTTAAACCCTTAATATTCTAGTGTCAGTATGTGAGTCAATGTTGTGATGCGTGTGTATGTGTTTTATAAATTTTGATTTTGTCCTCCAATCTACTGATGATTTTATTGTGATGCGTGGAAGTTCTAGATGAAATTGTAGCACAAGCCTCTTTATATAAGCATCACAACTAACCCTTAATAGAGAAGCTAACCTTGGGAATGTTGATGTTTGCTATTATTTCCTAAATGCTAGCATCATCCTTGGTATACTTAGCATGCAATGAATCTTGACTTTAATTCTACGAGTCCTCACACCTACAACCACTGAATCAGTAAACAATTAATTTGGCCAAACGAGTTATGCCTTGTGTCGGCTTCAAAATTTTAGGCATTCGTGGACAATTTAATAGGTTTCATAGAACTTGGTTTTGAAGTATTTTAGGTTTTGATTTGTATTTACTATATATCTTCTTGTCATCAATCTATCTGTTTTTTTTCAGTAGAAAATATTCATCACTATATTTCCTTGTTTTGAATATTTTAGTGTCATCTCAAATTCAAACACATAAGAAATTTTAATTGGAGTTGAGCCACATGCAAGGCATATACCACTTAGCTAGATGTGCTGCCATATAGCTATGTTAATGGTCTTCTAAAAAAGGATCTGATATGAGTTCATAGACTTCTCTTTAACCAATAACATAACATCTTTCAAATCTGGAAGAGATAAGATCATAGAGTGGCGGATAGAGATTTAATACCAAGTTAGGGGGGACACACACACAGCATGTCAGAGGTCTTGGACATAAAATATTTAAACCCTAATTCATCAACATCTCAATACTTTACTAATTTCTCTCTATAGTTTTCTCTTCTCAAAGAACTCTGTCTTTCCAGAGTATTACCATGAATTCTTCAAATATTCCAAAGAAGTTGACTTGAAGGTCATCATGAAAATTTTAATATATTATATATATGTATGTATCATCTCCCATCTTTCTCTTTAATTAATTACCTTTTATAATTATATGTATATGTGCTTGCCTTTGTAGCAGATTGTTCAATTAATAAAGGTATCTGTTAACTATTGTGAAGGATCCAAGAGAAACGTATTGAAGGCCTTGAGCATCAAAGGTAGCTACTTTGAGTTAATTTAATTACTTTCTTCTTAATTATGTTTGAATATATTTGAAAATTTTTGTTCATGTATATGCAGGTGTACGTATTGAAGACAAAAATCTACCCCACTCTGCCTAAAGTGATTGTTTACATGATCTGAAATTTAGATTTTTATTTATTTATTTTATTATTATATTGTTTATTAAGAGATCCAGTAATTAAGACAATATCAACTCTGGTTAAGATGATTTGCTAACAAAAAATATCCAAATTTTAATTTAGAAAACAGATAATGATCCACAACAATAATCAAAATTAGAATGCAAAGCAATGGACAAGAGTTTGGGATTAGATCCAATTAAAAAAAATTAGATAATTGGGCAAAACTATTTGAAAAGATAAAAATATTTTCCAATTAAAAATAAACAAGATGAGATTATCTTATTTAATTTTTTATTTTTTAATTGAAAAAAAGAAGGAGGAGGAGAATACCTGTTCACTACACTGGATCTTGAGAGAACCGTTCGATGCCGCCGCCGCTCGAGATGGTTGAGACCAACGAGGCTGCGCTGTGCTATGCTAGATCTCGAGAGAACCGTTTGCTGCAGGCGCTGCGCTGGATCCTGAGAGAACCGTTTGCTACCGCCGCCGCTTGAGATGGTTGAGACCAACGAGGCTGCGCTGGACCTGAGAGTAGCTTCATACTTCATAGGTGGTAGCTCTTTCCACTCCCAATGCACAAACAAAACAAAACTTACTTTTATTTTGTCAAAGAAATTATAACAAGAAGCAACTAAACTAGTCCCTTAAACATCGAACTTGAGTTTCCACAAGGTTTAATCAGCGAGTAGTGCAACAAGTGTCAATGGGGCAAAAATTCCTAAAACTTCAAGTAGAAACTAGAGCATGAGAACATTCAATGTTAAAAAAATTCTCCTAAACTTAAGAATACAACCATTGCAGATAAGGTGAACAACCATTGGCTACATGAGCATGATCAATAAAAGCATAAATATACACATGTGTAATGTGAACTTCCCCCCACACACACTTAAGTTGTACATTGCCCTTAATGTACGCATGCAAGCATAATAAAATATAACACTCAAAAGCATATATGAATGTGGATAATTGAAACAGTACTCCCCTAAACTCCTAATGGTACTTTTGATGGAGCTATGTTTCTTGAGAGTTGAGTCATAATGGGTTGTGGAGCATACACGGTCATGTGAATGTCACATTGACCGTGTCCATAACTATTCCTCAAATTCTAGACTTAGAAGACCATCTGGAAGTATACACAAGGGGGTTTAGTGAAGCTCAACAAAAATAAAATAAAACTCGAGTATATAAAAAATATGAAAATGAAATACAACTCGAGAAAACTGAAAATTAAAGATAAACTCAGAAGGAAGATCCTTTCTGAGTAGTATAAGTCCAAATTAGATGCAAAAATAAAATACGAAAACAAGTAAAGTAAAAGATGCCTCAAGCGTCAGTGTTAGGCTCAGTCAGCTCTGCTGCTATTGCTGGTGCTGGATCAACTGGTGCTGCTAGTGGTGATAGTGGTGGTAGTGATGCTTGAGGTGTCCGGGGTCTTATCACAAAGGGAGATGTCACGTCTCGCTCGAGAAACTACTGTAGGACATCAAGACGCGCAATCACCTTAGTGTGGTTCGCTGCCTGTAGCACGTGAACCTCAGCCAAGTTACTCTATAGCACCCCCATAGCACTCTCGAGCCTCTCAAAATGATCATGGGCTTGAGAAAGAGATAGAATATGCACCGGAGGTGGCTCCTGTGCTGTAGGGGGTGCCCTCTGTCTGAACCTGCTCCTGCTGAGGCTCTTGCGTAGGCTGCGACTCCTCAGCTGCATTACCCTCAGCCGCTATTGTCTCTGGTGGGGGCATGTTCATCACATAAACCCCGTCTCTATATCGTCGTATCATGCCCATGAGCCTCATCGTCTCTTGGACGAGGGGAGCTAGTACAATAATCTTCTTGGCCCCCCTAATCACGTTTAATAGACCCATTCCCATGATGAGTCTAGTGATGTATGGGCCCAAGAAAAGAACTCCAACTCTGGCATACTGGCACTAGTGGTGCAAGTACTTGGCCAGGATGTGCCTCAGATGTAGCAGCTCGCTCTATACCATGGAGTGTAAGTAAAGTAACTCCTGTCTACTCAACAATCCAGTACAATCACTGCGGCCACTCACCGATCTACTCAGGACTGCATGGATATATCTGTAGCTCAGTCGGGAGAGGCACGTAGCCTTCGACACTACCGGCTCATGTTGCCTACGACCACATAATACTCGATATGCACGATGAGGAGTTAAGCTACCTGGGTAATCTGTAGGAAGCTGCTCGTACTTCTCTGTGGCAGTAAAGTCTTCATCGTATAATCCCAATCGAATCAAAAACTGTATGACGCTCATACTGTAGTAATGTTTGAATGCTTTGAAGTGTATGGCATCAATATTGTCAAATCCCAAATATGATCGGTCAAACTCGAACTATGAGAGCACCTCGAGTGTCAGAATATTGAAAAGAATATCAATCAAATGAACTCAAGATTAAATATTGTAGAAATCCACACGACCGTGTGGAGTTTCCACATGCCAGTGTGGATCCACGGGGTGTGAAAACCACTTTACAACTATGCAAAAATCCACAAAATACATCATAAATTTGTTGCTAAACCCATTCTAAAGCATGCACCAACCATTTAACATGTAAATGAGCAGCATTCACCAGATTTAGAACAAATAAATTAAGATTGGCAAAGAAAAGAGGAATCAGGGTTTACCTACAAGATGAAGATGAAAAGCTCGAAAACGGACGGAAAACTCGAATAAAATCCCTCTAAATCGATGGTGAGAAGTCAGGAGTGTGAAAGGATGTGTTCTTTGAGTGTTTGGGAGTGAAGAGACGAAGAAACGCGAATAGGTTTTAAAGAAAAGCCATGCCTCTTAGCGTTCTGTACATTCACACGGGCGTGTGGAAATTACCCACGCCAGTGTGACTCCATAGGGGAGCTTCACAAGGGTAGACACACGCCCCTGTGTGCTCTCAGGATGACACACTTTGCCTCTGAATGCATCCACACGGGCGTGTGAAAATTTCCCACGTTCATGTGCCCAACCCACAAGGGTATTTCACACGCCCCTATGGAAATTCCACACGGGCATGTGAATCTTCAAGGGGGGACTCATAGGGCATTCACACACCCATATGTCTTGTAAGGATAGAGCTCTGAACTCTGCAGAGAAACACACACCCGTGTGGAAATTACCCATAGGTGTGTGACCGTCACAAGGTCATTCACAGGGGCACTCACACGCCCCTGTGTCCTGTCGGGATGAGCACTGAACGAAAACACATGCCTGTGTGGAAATTCCACATGGCCGTGTGTCGTCTTTGAATGACTTAGAAAAATTTACAGACTCTGCAGAACATTTTTGCACACTTATGCACATACCAAGCCTA
Organism: Dioscorea cayenensis subsp. rotundata; assembly: GCF_009730915.1. NCBI lineage: Eukaryota > Viridiplantae > Streptophyta > Magnoliopsida > Dioscoreales > Dioscoreaceae > Dioscorea > Dioscorea cayenensis. The sequence continues at coordinate 15,189,761 of NC_052485.1, read as the reverse complement.
CTTATACTATGAACAACTGACCAGAGAATCATGCAAAACACGCTCAAACGACCAAGAAACTTCACCAAACACAATTAAGCACATGAAAACACCAATGATCCATGAGAAAAGCATAACAAAAGTATGTAAAAGATTAAGACACTAACACTCAAGCTCTTATTCATGCAAGCACTAAACTAAAACCTAGAAAACAGTAAAGACTTGGGTTGCCTCCCAAGAAGCGCTTGTTTAACGTCATTAAGCTTGACATACCTCTTTTTACCTCATGGGGGCTCATAGATGAAGTTTTCCCTTTTACTCATAACCTGGAAGCATGATGAGCATAATCTTTTCACGGTAGAGGGAGAGTTGTCGAGCATGTTACAACATGAGGGTGTGTCACCCTTACTTCGTTCTTGCACATCTCCATTAGCCTTGAGGCATTTCTTGTGATGTCTCCTTGCTTGCTTCATCTTCTGGATCATCTTCTTCATGATCCTCGGGGCAGGTTGCACCTTGTCCTCTAGGCCAAGCATCAAAACTTCTTCATTCTCCACTTCTTGGTCTAGCAACCCCTAGTACGGGTCCGAACACATCATTTCCTGCACATATTCATCGATTAGCTCATCAGTAGTGTTAAGGAAGTAAACAGTATCATCAAAGTCAAGAGAATGTCTCATGGCTTTGGCGAGGCGATATGTTAACTTGTCATCACCAACTCTCCATGTAAATAAGAGCTTGGAAGTGTGCAAAAGCAACCTCCCAAGTATCAAAGGAACATCAGCATCCTCATCAACATCCAACACTACAAAGCCCACAGGAAATATATACTTGTCAACCTTCATAAGTACGTCTTCGATGATGCCCTCGAATGTCTAACCATTTGGTCCTGCGATTGAAGTGCCATCCGAGTGGGCCTAGGCTCTCCCAAGCCTAGCTTTTGGAAGAATGTGTAAGGCACGACCTTGATACTAGCCCCTAAGTCTGCCAATGCCTTCTCCTCACCCAAATTGCCAATGTTGCATGGAATGATGAAGCTTCCGGGGTCTTTCTTCTTGTTCAGCATAATCTTTTGCAACACCGCCGAACATGAAGCATCTAGAATCACAGATGCACTCTCTTCCAACTTCCTCTTGTTGGTCAAGAGGTCCTTGAGAAACTTTGTATAACAAGGCATTTGAGACAATGCCTCTACAAATGGGATGTTGATGTGCAACTGCTTGAATAGACCCAGAACTTCTTGTATTGCTTATAATTTCCATTGTTCTTCAATCTTGAAGGATAATGGATTCTTGGCTTATAGAGTGGGGATGCCACCTCCTTTCCTTTGTTGGATCTCTCCTCATTCTCCACAACCTCGTGTGCTTCAACATTGGTCTTCTCACTCGGGAGCCTACCCTCAACTTCATGACCACTTATCAAAGTGATCACCTTCACATGTTCTCTTGGGTTTGTCTCCATGTTGCTAGGCAAACTCCCTTGAGGTCTTTCCGAGAGTGACTTCGTAATTTGTCCTACTTGATTTTCCAAGTTATGTAATGAAGTGTTGTGGTTGCGAAGTGAGGCTTCAACCAATTGAAATCTTGTATCTGATGATGCAATGAAGTTGGTCAAAGCCTTCTCTAGATCAGTCATCTGGTTCTCCAACCTTGATATTCTATTTTTCATGTTCGGGGCTTGCTGTTGTTGTTGGAAACCCGATGGTGCCATCATCTTCTGTTGCCCTTGATTACTCCAAGATAGGTTTGGGTGGCTTCTCTAACCTAGATTGTAGGTGTTGCTATATGAATTCCCTTGGCTTCTCATTGCATTCCCTACAAAATCCACTTGTTCCACCAAGGATGTACCACCAATAGAAATTGGGCAATCGGATGGAGCATGTCCTCCCCTACACCCAGTGCAACTTATCATAGCCGCCACTCTAGGAGAAGTTAGAGTGTCTAACTTCTTGCTCAATGACTCAACCTGGGCCGCCAATGAGGTACCTACATCAATCTCATGAAGTTCGGCTACCTTCTTTCTGTCCCTTGTGTTCCACTGATAACTATTCATAGCCATTTCTTCAATGAGATGTCAGGCCTCGTTGGGGGTATTGCTTCCTAAGGTACCTCTTGCTGCAGCATCAAGTAATTGCTTTTTGCTTGGGTTCAAACCATTATAGAAAGTCTGAATGATCATCCACTCGAGAAACCCATGTTGAGGACATTTCCACAGGAGTTCCTTGAACCTATCCCATGTCTCAAAAAGAAATTCCAATTCCATTTGCACAAAGGAGGATATTTCATTCCTAAGCTTTGCAGATTTTCTAGGAATGAAATATCGGGCAAGAAAAGCTTTGACCATCTCTTCCCAAATAGTGCTCGATGCTCTAGGTAATGAATATGAACGTGTACACATCCATGTAGTAGATCACGTTGTATCTTCAATAAAATCATATTTAACAACAATCTTGCTAGCATTGCATAAGTCAAAACACATGAGTGTGACTGCCTTTTTGCCCCTCCAATTTGCATGTTCACTTGAGCACAATGGAGGTTGGCACACACTCATATGTCTTTGAGCACAACTTGTGTCTTCATGTTTGTTCACTCCATGATTTCATCAACAAAGTGCATTCACGATCTACTTTGGCTTCTTTCTTCCACACTTGTCTCCTCAACCCTACATGCACAAAAGAACACGAATACACATGTATAAGTGATAAAATCTAATAAAAGTAATGCTCATTATAAGAAAAGAATATTTCGTATTAGTAATACATAAGCACTTATCACTGCCCATTCCTTCCTTCCATTCTCTTTAGTTTTTGTTTTTGTTCTTGTTTAAAACCAAACCAATCTTTATTTAACTAGAGATCAGAAGAAAACTGAGTACTTGAGTTTTACTTATGGGGTACCACTTGACTACTTGCTTGCGATACGTACACTTACAGAGAGCCCATTAAGTTTTTGGCGCTGTTGCCGGGGACTGTCAACTTTTAGGAAATTTTGGAATTTTGTGATCTAGTTTGTTCATATCATTCTTTCCTTGTGAATATTTGTCATCTCCTTTCTTCTTAACCATTCTTGTTTGTTTTGTTTTTATTTCATTCATTTTATTCTCTTGAGCTTACACTGATCTATCTTTGGTGGATAGGCAAACTTGTATGACTCATGGAAACACTTTGTCTCCGTTGGCTAACCCTGATCTAGAAGTTGAGAGAAATTTCCGAAGAAGAATCAAGCAAATTATTTTGAGTAAAACAAGGTCAGTGGAGATAAGTGTGGAAGTTGGTCAAGAAGAAGAAATGGTCTGGTACTAGCAACAATAGAGTATTTTAGATTTTATTTGACTGAACTTGGAGGGAGTAGGGTCCAGTATTGTTCGTCCTTCTGTCGCAGTGAACAATTTTGAGCTGAAGCCAAATCTTATCCAGATGGTACAACAGATGTGCTAGTTTAATGGGTTTCAGGATGAAGACCTGTATGAACACCTGAGAATTTTTTTGGAGATTTGTGACACTTTTAAGGCGAGCAATGTGTCTAAGGATACTGTTCCTCTTCCTATTTTCATTACGAGGAAGGGCCAAATAGTGGCTAAGTTCCTTGCCACAGGGATCACTTAAAACTTGGAAGCAAGTCTCTGAAATTTTTGTTACAAAATATTTTCCTCCCGCCAAGATCACTAAATTAAGGAGTGATATTTCATCCTTCCTACAAATGGAATCTGAAACCTTGTACGACACTTGGGATAGGTACAAGGAGATGTTGAGGAAATGCCCATAACACAGAATTAAAGAGTGGATGTAGATCTAAATTTTCTACAATGGGCTAAACAATGTAACTAAGAAGATGCTTGATGCTGCCTCTGGGGGAACACTATGTAACAAATAGCCAAGTGCAGCCTATACTTTGATTGAGGAGATGGCAAAACAATAGGTATCGGTGGAGTTCCGAGAGGAACAAATCGCTAAGAGCAGCCATGATTTATCATGTGGATGCCGTCACCACTTTAGCTACACAAGTTAACGCGATTACCAAGAGATTAGATGCCATGCAATTGACTCTCGTGTCTGGACCTCCTAGTGATTGTTGGGGGCTTACAGATGACCCTGGTTGTTCTACTAAAGTGGGTATTGGATAGTTCGAGCAGGTGGATTTTGTGGGGCAGAATTATCCATTTCTAAACAATCCGTATAGCAACACCTATAACCTAGGATGGAGGAATCAGCCAAACTTCTCATGGAGTTAACTATCACAAAAGAAAGGAACACAACAACAGTATAAACCTCCTCTCCAAGCATAACAACCACCATCTTCTTCCTCTGCAGAGCCATCCAATGAACTTATCAGGTTGTTAATTTGATTCATTAAGAGCACTGAGACCCATCTCTTGGGTCATAAGGAGATGATGAGGAATATGAATGCTGCTGTGAGGAACCTTGAGTACCAAATGGCCAAGATGTCTATGTTGATTGAAGAAAGGCTCCCAGGCTCCCTCCCAAGTAACACCAAAGTCAACCCTAAAGAATCTCTGAAGGGTGTCATTTTGAGGAGTGGAAAGGAACTTTCTAGTCCTATTATGAAAGAACCTGAGGTAGAAATTGTTGCACCTCTGGTTGTTACTAACTTAAGTGAAGATGCGGGAAAGACGGCAAAAGAAGGGAGTAAGAAGCAAACTGAGTTACCGGAATAACAACCCAAGCTACCTTATGCTATAAAACTGAAGAAAGATCAACAAGCAGAGTAGTACAAGAAATTGTTGGATATGTTCAAGACCTTGCACATTAATATCCCATTCATTGAGGCTCTTACTCAAATGCCAAGATATGCTAAGTTCTTGAAGGAACTACTCATGAACAATAGGAATTTAGAAGAAGTATCTTCGGTGACACTTAGTGAAGAATGTTAGGCCTTGATCACTAACAAACTCTCCAAGAAAGAGAAAGAGCCCGGAGGGTTCATCATTCCCTGTACCATTGGATGGCTAGTGGATGAGAAAGCCCTTGCTGACCTTGGAGCTAGCATCAACCTCATGCCTTATAAGATATTTCAAAAGCTTGGGCTTGGGAAGCCGAAACACACTACTATGATTTTGCAACTAGCAGACAGGTCCATCAGATAACCACGAGGAATAATTGAAGACGTTCTAGTGAAAGTGGACAAATTTATATTCTCAGTCAATTTTGTCATTCTGGATGTTGATGATAAGGTAGAGATGCCACTGATTCTGGGGAGACCATTCCTGGCAACTTCAAAAGCTCTCATTGATGTCAAGGATGGTTGGATGGCACTTTAAGTAGGCGAGAAAGAAATCATCTTCAAGCTTCGAGACTATATGAGGCACACAATGGATTTTTTATGATATTTGTTATTGTGTGGATCTTATTAACGGTTTAGTTTCTCAATTTTTGTAGGACACTTTTATGAAGGATGAGCCATCAGAGCTATTGGAGTATGACTCTCTTGAGGACGAAGTCATGAAGGAGATAGTGAAGGAATCACAATGTCAAGATTTCACGATGGTTGATTCACCTGTGCCTCCCGAACTGTCAAAGAAGAAAACCTCCTAAGCAACTAAATGGTGGAAAAAGGTGACCCCCAAGAAGGAAAAGCCACCCATCTCACCATCCCTCCCTAAAGCCTCCAATCACTCAATTCCTTGGACTTTTAGTGAGACCAGTTTAATTAATACATTGTTACCATATTCTTGTAGTTGTGTTTCATATGGTAATGAGAGGTCTCGATTCCACGAACCTTTGTAAGGAATGAACAAGTATGTGAAGCTAGTGATGTAAAACAAGCTCTTCTTGGGAGGCAACCAAAGTTGTTTTGTTTCCTCTTGTTTATGTCCTTTTGTTTTAGTTTTTCTTCTTTGTGTTTAAGTTATTTTTACTGTGGTTTGCTTTATTTGGTGTCTTTGGGGAATTCTCCTAAGATTTTCAGGGGGAGAGACACAGTCTCGGAACGATCGTGCCCCTCCTGGTTACCCTAGCACGATCGTGCCATAGGTGTGTTCAGTCATGACCCTTCGGCCCCAAACCCTATGTTTCAAATTTCAACTGGCGCCAGTCGCGACCTTTCATTCCACACCATTCATCCCGACTTCCGGCCTCCCATCTCTCCTCCTTTATTTATTTACGAGATTTTTGTGGTTTTATCACTGGATCTTGGCCGAACCCACCCCGTGGCTCCCTCACCATTCTCCTTAACTCCGATAAGACACTGACCCTATCTTTAGTTCCATTTGGAAGTTTTGGATCATTCTCTTCTTGATTTAATGATTTTTTGGTTCTCCATGATTGATCTTAGTGATAGTCATCCGATGGTTTGTTAAATTTTTGTGTAAGAACTTTGTGAAACCTCTTGGGGAAGATGATAGCCCTGGGACATGATCATGTCTCGAGTTCTTCATGATTATCTCCCTTCATTTATGAAGGTGAAAGGGGGAGTGTACGATCGTGTCCTCCCTGTTTTCTTAGTCTTATGTACTAATTGCACTTGGTTTTCTTGCAGATAATACCTAGGAAGAATACCGTAGCTAGGCCTTCCAAGAGGCCCAGAGTTGAGGTATCCACTCTTGGCACACACCCCATACCTACCTTCCAAACTCCGGCGCACCAGGAGTGCTATGCACGCCTATCCAGTCATAGCTTTGGCAAGTCTAGGGAAATCGATTAGGATGTTCTCCATGAGATAGGACTAGAGGAGGAGGTTCAAAGGATGCTGAGTGTTGGGGCTTGGAGACAGTTATTTCAAATCACAGACAATACCTACAAGCAATTGGCGCTCGAGGTGTTGGCCACTTTCAAGTTGTCCTGAGGCACCGTCACAATCCATCGCACCGATTACATTTAGTTCCAGGTCTTTGGGACGCTATACCATATGAGCCTTACAGAGTTATCAATTTGGCTAGGTCTGTATGATGCAAAGTTCACCAAAACTCCTGCATATGAGGCATTACTGATCTCCCGGCCGGCTGGGGAGTCCATGGAGGAGGCCTGACAATGATTAAGCACTACTCTGACTTGTCATCCTCGTCGGACCAGGCCACTACACTCTGTTCTATGGCACTCTGGTACATTCATTACATGCTTAGTCGTACACTCACAGGATACGACAATGGTATCGGGGTGGTCAGTCGCTGAGATTTTGTTTTCTTACTGAGCATAGTGGATGGGTTCCATCTCCATCTAGGCTATGAGGTAGCTGCTTCGATTGCCCATCAGGGGACCAGCCCTCGCATTGGAGCCCTTTTTGTAGGCACTTACATCACTTGTCTCATTAGGCACATGGGCCTACTTTAGGGGACCGATCATATGAGGATTGTAAGGGGATTTGCAGCGATGACCCTGGAGACCCTGAGGTCGATGGAGATACTATAATGGGTTCAGACCTCTAGGGGGGTTGAGTACCGGGTCCGGCAGCCCACTGCTTCGACTGCTGCTTTTGATTTTTCCCCTGTAGATGATGATGCCTCTACCCCACCACTGATAAACGCCTAAATGTATGTATTTTACACGTATTAATCTTGTATTACTTTGTGTATATTTTAATGAATTGAAGCCCGTTCAAGTGTAATTTGGTTATTTCGGTGTTGCAGATCTTAAAAGAGCCGAACGAAGCTCAAAAATGCAAATTGGATGAATTCGACACCAAAAACGGCATTTTTGGTGTTCCAGCACTGTAGTGTTACTATAGTGGGGGTCACTATCCATGCTGCGGGTATTCGGCTGTGAGCTTTACGGGCTCCATGCGCCCGCATGGGTGCCCGTGAGGTTTGCTGGAATTTCACAACCCTCTGTACTGTAGCAGAAACATTGTAGCAAGAACACTGTAACTGAGTACTGTAGAACTGACGCATTTTCTTGCCGAAACGCCAGTGAGCTTCACGGGCTCCATACGGCCGCATGGAGCCCGTATGGACCTGACGGGATATAAAAGGAGACTGATTTTGTTGGGCAAGGGGGAAGCTTTTGGAGGGGCAGTTTTCTCTTGGGCCTCTTAGGCCGCCGCTCCACTCTCCCCGGCAACGGCGCCAAAAACTTAATGTGAGATCCGCAAGCGCACGGGTCGCAAAGTAATACCTCTCGTGCGAGCACGAGAGTGTCGTATTCCCTGGACCCAAGGAGCTACTATTACTTCCCTTTCGTCTATTTCCTAGCCACCTTTCTCTCCCTTGTTCTCACTCGTTTTTCATCCGTTTTCTTTCAATATTTCACCATTCTTCTTCATTTTTCTTCCTCTTCACTCCTCTCCTACCTCTTCCAACTTAGATCTTGTGGATTAATTGAAGTTTTACCATCTATCTCACCAATCTTCATCGATTCAAGCTTTGAAGCCCTAGTTTTTTTGTTTTTGGAGCAACCTTGCCTCTTCTTCTTGATTGTGCATGCTTATCTTACTTTTGAACCATGAGGAATGTTGTATGGTTGTTTGATCCTTGATTTATTTAAATTTTTTTATCCATGGTTTGTAAATTTTTTTGGGCTTCAAAAGTCCGGGGAAATTCTTGCAAAAATTTCAGTCCGTGATACAGATAACTTTTTGAATGTTGCTTATATTGAATTTGTTTGACTCTTGTAGCATCTTTGATAACCCCTAGAAACACTTGCACTAGAGAGATTTAGACATCATGATATTGATTGAACAAAGAACTTGCATGGAATTTTTGTTTTTCATAGTTTTTTTAGAGTGTTTGTTTGTGTGTGCTCCCTACATATTCATTGGTGAGATGAACTATGTTTCTTTTGACATTTACAGGACTCAAGATATGAGCTTCATTCTCACCACCCCTCAAGAATTGAACCTACCACTTGTTCATGCATGTATTGCACAATCTTCATCAACAAAATGGGGCAGTCTCTTTACCCTTCCCTTTCATGCTTGATTTAATTATTACGAATTCTACACCATGTTCTGCTGATTAGTGTACATTGAGGGCAATGTACGATTCTAGGTGTGGGGATGGGTTATTTGTATGCTTACTTCACTAGTGATAGCTATGATTTATTGTTAAGAACCTCCTGGCTTGAATGAATGATAGTAATGAGTTGTAGTGTTATTTGTGCTATAAGGAAGTCATGTTTTCTCTCTAGGGCTTTCTTCGGAACTTTGACACAGAACTTCTACCTTGTTTGCCCTAGCTAACCCACTGCTTTGATTTAAAGTGTTAGAGTGGTAAATTCATCACTCAATGGTCTTTTAAGAGCTTTTGGTTCTTTTATTCATTTTGCTTTATCGTAAGTGAAGTTTTGCATGAAAGTGCTCAGGAGACATGTATATACTTGGTATCTTAAAAAATAAAAAATAAAAAAATAAAAAAATAAAAAAATTGAAAAATGAAAAAATGAGTCTATGTCAGTATTCCTCTGCTAATTTAGCATGAATGCGTCTATGTAGACTGTAATCAAGTAGGTTGGGTGGCTCTTGTGCCTAATCAGCATGTGCATCCTTCTGAAAGATTATAAGATATTTTGTACAGTCTACGTTAGGCGGACTCAAAAAAAAAAATGAAAATGAAAAAAAGAAAAAAAATGCTTATTCTCTTGGACTCTATCATGCATTCACTTAGAAGCTAGAGTATGGACTGTAGACCAAAGGACTTTTGACTTGCCATTGAGGGTGTCTTTAACATTTTCACACCGGTAATCATTGAATGTGGCATGAATAGGAAGAGCGAGGGAAGAAGTATATACACACACTCACGAGGAAAGCACTCTAGAGGACTCATGACTATCTTTACTAAGTTGGTTATTGTGCAACTCATTTTCTTGATTTCATTTCATCTGTGCTTGTGGGGTTCTTCACTATTTGAGCTTGAGGTCGTACATTTAGCCGTTTATCTTCTTGCCCCTATTCTTTCATGTGTGTTTGCTTGAGGACAAGCAAACGCTTAGGTGTGGGGATGTTTGATAAACGCCTAAATGTACGTATTTTATACATATTAATCTTGTATTACTTTGTGTATATTTTAATTAATTGAAGCCCGTTCAAGTGTAATTTGGTTATTTCGGTGTTGCAGATCTTAAAAGAGCCGAACGAAGCTCAAAAATGCATATTGGATGAATTCGACACCAAAAACGACATTTTTGGGGTTCCAGCACTGTAGTGTTACTGTAGTGGGGGTCACTATCCATGCTGCGGGTATTCGGCTGTGAGCTTTACGGGCTCCATGCGCCCGCATGGGTGCCCGTGAGGTTTGCTGGAATTTCACAACCCTCTGTACTGTAGCAAGAACACTGTAGCAAATCACTGTAACTGAGTACTGTAGAACCGACGCATTTTCTTGCCGAAATGCCAGTGAGCTTCACGGGCTCCATGCGGCCGCATGGAGCCCATATGGACCTGACGGGATATAAAAGGAGACTGATTTTGTAGGGCAAGGGTGAAGCTTTTGGAGGGGCAGTTTTCTCTTGGGCCTCTTAGGCCGCCGGCCCACTCTTCCCACCGGCCCACTCTTCCCGCCGGCGATCTACTACGCAAGACTTCACCAAGATGGAGCCAAGCTTTGGAGGAGAAGATTGGGAGAAGATCCTAGGCGTCAAGGCATCATTTGAGGGGAGATCTCTTCAAATCTTCAAGACCTTCACCATCCAAGGGGATCTAAAGCTAGAGGGAGTAGTTCTTACTTCTTTTCTTGTTTATTTGTTCCTTGGACTTGTATGAGTGGTCCTTTATCATGAGGCTCTAACTTATTTGTGATTTGGATATGATGAACTCTAGGGTTGATTGTTTGTAATTTGGATGATCATCTTTATTCATGCTTTGTTAGATGTTGTATTTCTTTTATGGAATCTTGTAGTTTGTGGTTCAAGCCTTGTGTACTTTGATGTGTTGATTTGCATGAGAACTCTGTATTTCAACTTCTAGGTTGTACTTGGTTGCGTGACCATCGCTCTTGTACTAGACGCACTTGGCTTGGAAGGGATCCATGTACAGATACATCGTGACCATCGGGTATTTTGTACCCTTCTAGCAATTAGGGTTGGACCTAGTTTGAGTATCGACCCTGATTAGAGATTTCCCTGAGTGTAATGCAATCATACGAGGATTTGGGCAGAAGCGATTCTGACCCAATACTTGTATGGGATTAGGGTTCAATTGCCGTGACCATCGGGTTGAGCTAATTAAGGATTCTCTTGGCCCAACTACCATCTCGCATTTCATCCTAAATTCAGGATCTAATGACAACCCTAGGGGGATTCGTTGTCCAAATCACTCCCTTCACTGTTTGATTCTCCCTTGAGTTCGTATTGTGTGTAGTAGTACCCCGGATTTCATTGTAGTTAATTCTTTCTCTTTTTATAATTACTATTTATCTTTCAGAGTGTTAGGCTAGGAAATAGACGAAAGGGAAGTAATAGTAGCTCCTTGGGCCCAGGGAATACGACCCTCTCGTGCTCGCACGAGAGGTATTACTTTGCGACCCGTGCGCTTGCGGATCTCACATCAACCACCATATGCTACTACTTCACGCCAGAGATCTCGTTCGCTACCTTGCGCCCTCTCTGGCCACTCGGACTATATTACTTATTCTTCGGCAGCATTGAGGTGGTTGTAGAGGACTGTCATCGGATCACCGAGCATATGGGTGTAAGGCTATCCCCTGAGCACGCCTCCTCTGTGCGACCCACTCATTATATTGGGGTCGACACTTCTGATCTGGAAGAGTCTCAGGGGGATTCTACCTCATCGGGTAGTGATTCTGAGGCCGAGAGTGCACCATTTTGATCACCATAGCAGCAGTCCTTTTTTATCTTTATTTCTTTTTATTGTATTTCCTTTTATTGTACCCTTTGTAGTCAGTTAGCAAGGGGGTCCCCTGCTACATTTTGTCTTGTTTTCTTTTATTTTGGTTGTTTGTTTTTTTTCAGCTTTTATTTTATATTATCATATTTTGGGATTTCTCGAGTTTTACTTGTGTTTTCCACTGATTTCAGTGATTGTGTGGTTGCTTGGAGTGGCAAACACATTATGAGAAACAACATCACTCTCCGTGGTAAGGGAAGTCACGTGAACCCCCTCTTTCCTTTGTTGTTCTCAATTTTTGTTTTGCATGACTTATATTTATACATTAAGGACAATGTATCATTCAAGAGTTGGGGGTTGGGGGAGGGGGTTTGTATGCTTTGCCTTTTTGGATGAGTGCCTTGTTAATGGCAATCTATGATTATTTTGTTGGAAATTCTTAAACTTAGGTGGACATGAGTGTGTTAGGGACTTATTTGGAGCAACTTGTAGACTCACTTTTACTCTAAATACCTAAGACTTCATCACGTTGTCCTAATTGTGGAGCCACTTGCTTTAGGATGATAACCTTTCAGTTAGGACCAAGTGTTTGTGTTAATTCTACTATTAAAAAAAAACTGGAAGTCGGATTCCTTTTTGGGATTCCCTACTAGTATAATTTTGAAATTTTGAGTGTAAAAAGATGGTAGAAAGAGCTATCACCCAAAAGGAGTGAAAGCCACTCTTAAGTAGTCGAATTTTAGGCATTACAAGTGTACATTTGATGACCTACCAGGAGAGAAGGCTACCCCTAGGGTGTATGAAGATACTACCCAGTTTTTTAGTTAGAATAAAGGTTAATTAGTGTTAGAATAAAGGTTAATTAAGGTTTGCACAGACACATACAAGGTCTTTAAAGAAAAGTGTAGCCTTTTATCGAGCATTCTTGTTTGAACTAACCCTTGTTGTTCCCTCTATGCTTAAGGATTTTCCATTCCACTGAGATTAGAAGTAATGCACTCATCTTCTCTTTTATTGAGTGATGTGAGATTGCTTGAGAACAAGCAAACATTCAAGTGTGGGGTATTTGATGAGTGCATTTCATATCATATTCACTTACCCTCTTTCTATTCATTTACTTGTCTTTTACCACAATTTTATCCATTTATGGTGCTATTCTAGGTATATTTGTTCCATGTGCAGAAACTAGTGGCTCGAAGCAACTTGAGTGAATTAGGGGAGTAATCGAGCAGAAAAATCAAGATTTTGCTAAGTTTCAAGATTGACATGAGCATCATATGACCATACGCTATCCCCATGAATATCCAAGCCTAGAGATGACCAAGAAAGTATTCAATCATGATCGTGTTCTTAGGTTAGACACGGTCTCTACATGACCGTGCATGTCTCCCTGAAAATCTCAGCCTGAAGATAATTTCTTTTAAATAAGGGAAGCAGGATCTGGAAGCACCTCGTATAACCACGCACAGGAAGAGCACATGCATGACATGATCGTGTCTCATCCCCTGAATTTTCTAGGCCTGATTCACTCAGAATCCTCAGTGAGGACACAGTCATTGCACGACTGTGCATGGATCGTGTTGAGCCCGAAAATTGCCATATAACTCCAGATTTCTAGGGTTTTGAGATCATCTTTGTTTGGGGATTCTTTTCGCCACAGGGAGGTCTTGGATGAGCTTGAAGATTAGGCTTCACCACACCATCTAGGGAAATCAAGGGTGAGTTGGAGGCACAAGGGAAGTGGGGTTAGCACCTAGGAAGATCGTCTTGCTTAGAAAGGGAGAATCATGTATTCTTTCTCTAGATTTTCAATTGTTTCTTCCTTGTTGTATTGATAAGTGCTTGTGCGATATGAATGCGAAGCGTTCATTCCTTATGTTGAGCATTACTTTTCTCAGGTTTTTATATTAATATGTGTGTTTTTATGTTACTTTTACGCAGGTAGGGCTGTGAGGCCGAGTATGAAGGAAATAGGCCAATGTGGATCATAATGCACCTATTTTGGAGGAGATCTTGTTAAGGTTCAAACGCGAAGACATAGGACAGGTGTGAGATGCTAGAGTATGTGCCAACCTCCTCGCATTTGAGTGAGTACATCCATTTGGAGGGGCACAAAGGCAGTCACGCTCGAGCATTCTGTCTTATGCATATAAGAACAGGAGCTCCAGCAACATATATATATCATTGAAAAAGCAAGTGATTCACGACGGGAATGTGTGCCCGTTTGCGTTACCCCGATGAAAGTATGGAATTGGGAAGTTATTCAGGTCGAAGACTGCAGTAGAGTACTGCAGCAATTACTGTAGCAGCACTGTTCACATCCGGTCGAGAAATCAGAGAAATAGAGAATCCACACAGGTGTGTGGAAATTATCCACGCCCGTGTGAAAATTCCGCACGGGCGCGTGTATCATCCACGCCCGTGGAGTTGCCCGATTCCAGCCCTATTTAAAGCCGATTCAGCCCTGATTTTGGTATTCTTTTCTCCATCTTTTCCCCAACTTGCGAGAGGGCTTCGGCTAGGGTTTTAAGGAGTATTGGCCAAGGTTTTGGAGAGGTTCTACGGCTCTGACATCGTGATTCCATTAGGGAGAAGGTTGGTAGGGGAGCTTCGATCGAGGCGTATCCTATACCGGACGAAGGAATCCTTGGACGACGAGTAGAGGACTTTCCACAAGACCATCGACACGACCATCGAGGGGGTTTCTTTATGGATTCATTGCTTTTACATTCAATTTCTTTGATTGTACTTAGCTCCATGGAGAGCTAAACCCCTAGTGGGTACTTGGGTGATTGTGAACCCTAGGATGTATTCGTTTCTTTGAACTTCTTTATTATGCTTTCAATAAATTGATGTTTATTGTGAGTTCCAACCTTGAATGCTTGATTGTATGAACATTTCCCCTAGAGTGACACTAGGGTTGAGAGTCCTTGTTGGTAACCTTGTGAGTGAGTGACACACCACGAGCGTTAGACAAAGCTAGGTTGGAGAGGGTTGAGAGGGTGAGTCGAGAGGTACAGGAGCGTCCCCTTTCCTCTCCGACGTGATAGATTCTATCTCCGTTCCTCGAGTTCTTAGCGGCCATAATAGAGTGAATGGTCTAAGGGATGAACCTCCGCTGGGGCCTAGTTGCGCATGCAATGGAGTGAAGCGTTGAGTTGATCTTAGTATCTAGGGCTTAATTGTGGCTAGGGACCTTCCACCTGGACCAAAGGGTTAGGTCTAAATCTAGGAAGTGATTTATCACTTGGAATCCCTAGAGCTCATTGCAACTCTATGCGAGTGCGAGGTGTTGAGATTGTTCGATTTCTCCTCCGGGACATGTATAGAGTTAGGCATAGTTGACCTTAGATTTGGGACTATGTATGTAAGGATTTCCATGACTCACCATTGCATTGATTAGGAAGCATAATAGAGAGTTCTTGCACTTGAAGCGATTATCCTAGGTGAAGCATCATCCGAGTACCTCATCTTTATCGATTGCCTTGCCTCCTCCTTACTTTTTGCTCTCTTACTTGTTGCTTTTAATTCCTGAGAATTGAATCATTATCACACTTATCATTGTTGATACTCCACATAGCTAAGAATCGAATTAAGTGTCTTTACTCCCTACTCCCTGTGGCTTCGACCCCGCTCACCCGGGATTATTACTTCGACAAACCCGTGCACTTGCGGGATATAAGCAAGGGGACCTTGTCATGTACTCATCCATGAGGGGCTAACCATCCACGGTGCCCCAGGGTGTTGAACTACAATGTTTTGTATGCTTTGAGTAATTGTTTTTAATATCTATGGAGTTCTTTGGGTTTTAGTATTAAATCTTGTGTTGTATAACTTGATGGGTTTGATTTGCACAAATGCTTTGGTAAAACATGGTGTATGGATGACTATAGTTGTGATTGCTTATTGTGATTGCAAAACTTGATATGTTTGAGATGCACAGTTACCCTAGCAGACCTTGGTGTATTTGAGAACCATAGATGCAACATTATTTTTAAGCACACACTTGAACCTTAGGATGTACCTGGTAGGCATTAGAAACAATTTAGCATACTATAACTCGTAAGGATCACCCAGGGCATTGCTCTCTTATTGTCAAATACTCAACCCTAGTCTGCCCGTTCCTTCCCTCCATTCTCTTTAGTTTTTGTTTTTTTTCTTGTTTAAAACCAACGCAATCATTATTTAATTAGAGATTAGAAGAAAACTAAGTACCTTGAGTTCCAGTCTCTATGGTTCGACAACCCTTCCCCTCACGGGGTACCACTTTACTACTTGCTTGCTACCCGTAACTTGCGGAGAGCGCATCATGTATGTTGATTGCACGATGGTTTGGAGGGGCACAAGGGCAGTCACATTTGAGTATCCCAGCTTGTGCATTGATAGCAAGATCTTCACCAATGAAGCTGTTTATTGAAGAAGCAAAGCGATATATGATGTAAACATGTTCCTATTTATGTTACCTCGATGAAAGCATGAATTCGGGAGTGTTTTGGGCCGGTACTATAGTAGGCTACTGTAGTAATTTACTGCAGCAGGTACTGTTCACAGCTGGCCAAAAAAGTGAAGTTCAGAGAATCCACATGGGTGTGTGGAAATTATCCACACCCGTGCGTAATTTCCATAGGCCCGTGTGGAGAATCCACAGGGGTGTGTGGATGCCTGATTCCAGCTCTATTTAAAGCCGATTTCAGCCTCGATTTCAGCATTCTTTTCTCCATCTTTTCCTTAACTTAGGAGAGTGCTGCAGCTAGGGTTTTGAGAGGTATTGGCAAAGGATTTGGAGAGGTTCTATGGCTTCGACATCATGCTCCATTTGGAAGAAGGTTAGTGGGAGAGCTTTCGTGCACCGATCCGGTGAGGTGTATACTAGGTCGGACAAAGGGACCTTTGGAAGAGTCGAGGTTTCTCCACAAGACCATCGTCATGACTATCGAGGGGGTTTTCTATAGATTACTTGCTTTTACATTCGATTTCATTATTGATTGTAACTAGCTCCATGAAGAGCTATACCCCCTAGTGGGTACTTGGATTTGTGAACCCTAGGATGTATTTGTTTCATTAAACCTTTTATTATGTTTTCATTAATTGAAACTTTAATTGAGTTCCAATCTTGAATGCTTGATTGAATGAATACTCCCTTAGAGTGACTCTAGGGTTGAGAGATTTTATTGGTAACCCTTGTGAGTGAGTGACACACCACGAGAGTTAGACAAATCTAGATTGGAGAGGGTTGAGAGGGTGAGTCGAGAGGTAGCAGAGACCTCTATTTCCTTGAGTTCTTTGCGGTCATAGTAGAGTGAATGGGCTAAGGGAAGATTTTCCGCCGAGGCTTAGTTGTAGAGGCAACTGAGTGAAGCGTTGAAGTGATTTTAGCACCTAGCGTTTAATTGTGACTAGTGACCTTCGACGTGGACCAAAGGGTTAGGTCTATATCTAGGAAGAGGATTTCTCACTTGGAATCCCTAGAACTCATTGCGATTTTGTACGAGTGCAAGGTGTTGAGATTGTTTGATTTCTCTCCGGGATATTATAGAGTCAGGCATGGTTTAGATTTGGGACCATGTATTGAAGGATCTCCACGACTCATTAATGCATTAGTTAGGAAGCATAATAGAGGGTTTTACACTTGAAATGATCGTCCTAGGTGGAACAATATCTGAGTACCCCATTTATATCGATTGCCTTATCTCCCCTTTACTTGTGCTTCTCTTTCCTGTTTCTTTTATTCTTGTTTACATTACATTTTGTTAACAAAATCATTATTCATCTTTCACTTGGTTAAGAAAAAATTTAAGTATTTTTATTCCCTACTCCCTGTGGATACAATACCCACTCACCTGGGATTTTATTACTCGACAAACCCGTACACTTGCGGGACATACGCATGGGGCGTTGTCAGACTTAGTTTTAGAGGTACTCCAAAATGTGCATTATGATGGTGATTCTAATGATAATAGAGGTATGGTGGCAAGTTTGATTAAGAAAATAGAGAATTGGCAGTTTGTATTTGTGATGTACTTGATGAGGCGTTTATTGGGGATGATAAATTAGTTGTCACTTGCCTTACAACAAAAGTATCAGAATATTGTTCAAGATAGCAATTAATTGAAGTTGTGAATGCTCGGCTTTAACACTTTAGGGAGATAGGATGGGAGGAAGTTTTGGAAGATATTGGCTTTTTTTTTTCAAGGAAAACACAATCCTATTGCCTAATATGGAGAATAATATGAGTATTCATAGTCATTCTTGGTTTACCGTGTAGAAATTTTCTGTGAGATAATTATTTTCTATATTTGTTATGCATTTATAAATTTCATTAATTTATTCTTTTATTAAGATTTGATATTTATTTTATCATTATAACAATGCTAGGCTATTGATTTGATTTGTCAAGAAATGCACAACCGCTTTCCATTGACACGAAATTACTTGTTTTAGCACATGCCTTGATCCAAAGGAGTCAATCTCTAAATTCAACAACCACAAGCTACTCCATCTTGCAAAGATATATCCTGAAGACTTGTTAGTGACTGAACGTATGATGCTTGAGGATCAACTTGCCACTTTCATTTATGACATGTGGTATGATGATGATTTTGCAAATGTTGGGACTTAGGAGGTTTTGCTATGAAGATGGTTGAGACACGAAAACACTTATTTTTCACTTTTTTATTGTCTTATTAAGTTGACATAGGTTTGACCAATTGCAACAACCAGTATTGAGAAGGCATTTTCAATGATAAATGTTGTGAAATTTGACTTGCGTAATAAAATAGAAGATAAATAGAAGATAAGTAGAAGAAAGATAATATGATTATCTATATCAAGGAGGTTTTTGTAATTATTAACAATGAGGCATTTTCCAAAAATGCAAACTCATCATATACAGTTATTTCCTATTAGTAGCATGCGTCGCACTTTTGACACCAGCATTGATAGCAGCTATAGTTTGAGTGTTCATAGATAAATGTTACACTACTTTATATAAAAAACAATTATGTTAGATGATTTTTTTATTATTATTATTATTATTTTATTTTATTTTTTAACATTTTCAGTCACTCTGTTCTTCACCAAACCAGTGCCTAAAAAGATAACAATCACCTCACATTCTTTCCCATAATCAAACCTTCTTGTCAACAAATCCACATTCTGTCTCACCAAAAGACTGAATGTTGTCTTGTAGGTCTGTCTAATTAATACAATGCAAATATTTACATATATATATAGTCAGTATTTGTTGCATAATTTCAATATCCATATAAATCTATGTAGTGAATGGGATTTGCCACTTACTAGATTGTTCACAAACAAACCGCCTTCTAGCCGTTTGAATCTCCATGGCTCACAATTTATGTCCTTTGTCTCAAAGTGATGAGATGGGAGATACGTTGGAGTTGCAGATGTTATAATGCAAATATTAAACAACAATGCATTCAAAGATGGATATGGTCTTGCCTGCTTAGCATAATTGATAAAGAATTAGTACAAAATACATGACATGAATGATAAAAGAAGGATCAACATGTGTATATATACCTTGAACTAGCTAAATACAGTATTGCCTCAAGTGTCTACACTTTCGTTGGAATAACTAAACTGGTCAATACTTGGAGCAGTTTAGTTTGCCCAAGTAATTTTTGTACCACAGACTACAAAGACTTACCATTGTATTTCAACCCCTTAAGCAGATAATAGAGAGATCAAGCAAAATTCACCATCCAAAACCTAAAACAAAGTGTGAGTCATCTGGTAATTAAAAGCTCAAGAAAAGCACAGAATCACTTCTGAAATCAAAAAAGCTAACCCAAATAAATACCTATTTTGAATTAATATTTTTGGATACCTCCAAGTAAAACGAGTTTGTATCACTGGCCTTGAAAGTGGTTGATTACCTTTATATAGAGAAGTTAACATGGTTG
Source organism: Dioscorea cayenensis subsp. rotundata (assembly GCF_009730915.1). Taxonomy (NCBI): domain Eukaryota; kingdom Viridiplantae; phylum Streptophyta; class Magnoliopsida; order Dioscoreales; family Dioscoreaceae; genus Dioscorea; species Dioscorea cayenensis. The sequence goes on along the minus strand of NC_052485.1, from coordinate 15,170,128 downwards.
CTATCAAGCCTTCGATGCTTGTTCTAGCAATTATGTCAAAGTAGTCAGCAAGTCTTGTGTTTTCCCCTATCAAGCTCCGTTATTAGCAAAAAAAATTACTTTGTGAACAAAATGTGCATAAAAAAAATAAACACAATGAGTTGAGTAGTGCACAAGAGGTAGCAATGTGATGGAATCTATGCATGAATTATTTCCTTATGTACTATGTTCCAGACAGATTGAGATATTGTGCAGCTTCATCTCATGGGAGATCACCTCAATTCCCTTTGCTTGCCCCTCCAACCTCCACAATTTCTCAGGCACGCATCCATTGCTAGTCCCTTCCCCACCTCACCCTCTCTTCCAGCTCACTCATGGATATCATAAGGCCCACTGGTGCTCTTCTTGGCATTCCACAAAACAATAAAATTGAAATTGAAATTGAAAGTGCCTGCAATTTGGACTCAAGAAAGGGCAAGCTTACGCAGGGGATAACACCCCTTACTACTCCATCACCTATACTCAGAGCTAACCAAAATCCTTTTCTTTACTTTGCAATGAAACCAATCCATGAAACCAATTTATGTTTTAAATTTCACCCTCATGTGTTGCACTGTTCTCAATAATAGTTCACTGTTATTTACAAATGAACACTCATGTTTGTTGGGATAAATTTAATAACTCATCCTTGCCTTGCTTTATCAAAGCTCCATATTTTGAGCTATACAACATTTTAGTAATCACCATAGCTATTACATGAGCATAGATATATTGGGATGGGATTTCCTTGTTACGGTAAAAAATAGCAGAAATATACATAGAAAAAAAAGAAGATTAATTTAAGTGTTCTAGTATGGATACTTTTCCATTCCAAACATATCATGACTTAAAACCATGCCTTTTGTAATTCTAGGTTTTAAAGTATACATATGAGGAGCAATGCTACTCTCACCTATTTCATTGCCCGAACTTGCTTCTCAATTGATGTGAATGACCACATGTCGTCCATGTCATCCACCCATTCTCTCTCCTAAAATACAAATTAACATTGTTAGGGCTCACTCACGGGCTATTTGAATAAGGAGAATAAAAAGCCGTCAAATTGAAACCATAATCTCACAATAGAAGAGCCTCAATGGAGAAAAAAAAAGGACGTGACGAGAAGGGGCTCGACGGAGAAAAAAGGGCGGCTGATGAGAGCCATCATCATTACCTCATCAACCTGATGTCAGAGGTTGTTCAAAAATGTTAAAAAGTGGATTGGCTTAGAAATGAGAAAAGTGGAAGCAAGTCAAAGTCAACCGAAGGCAAGAATATAAGAGAATGCAATTCCGGAGGTTCGATTGGGGTGATGACTCAATACACAATCATGAAGCCATTGAACTCTCTGGTGGAAGATGACCTTAAACCTCACAATGCATTGTGTTTTTGTTTTTGTTTTTGTTTTTTTTTTCTATTTTTCATTTTTTTATTTTCATGTATGTGATATGATCCATTCTGTCAGAGTAGTGTTTTTAATTGGAAATACCTCTAACGTTTTGTAGTGTGTATTATGTTGTTAATCCTTTTCTTTTATTTTTGTGATGAATTAAATAAGGGAAACATAGTTGTATGAATTTGATGAATTTTTGTCCTTTATCTCAAAAAAATATAATTGGAAATACCTCTAACATTTGAGCTTATTTTTTAAGAGAAAGGGATTTGGAGAATGTTTTAGAGAACACCATCACTTGCATCTATTTGTTGTGTTCTTTCTCAAATGTCTGAAGTTTTCTTTGTTAAAAATCTTATACATCCTGCTTTTCAAGAAAATTTTAACTTGGAAATGATCCAAAGAGAGATGAGCTGAAGATCACATAGGGCTACAAAATCTCTACAAATGAGCTAGATCACATAGGATTGGATGCAATTCACTTGAATAAAATAAATTCAAAGCCAATTAATGTGATGCTTCACTTGAAGAATCCATTTTGAGATAAGAACCATAAGATGAAGTTGAGAAGTTGGATCTCCTAGCAAAATTAAGAGTGCATTTAATTTATGGTGATCACATCCTGTGCACTTGCATAAAATACATAAAGGTATGGCATGATGTTAATTCAATCCCACAAGGAGAACAATTCATACGCACAACAAACAATGGCAGTTCTTAATAAATTTTAAATAAATGACTCAGAAAATAACTGATCAGAACTTTATGAAGTAGGTCCAAGAAGTTCAAAATGCAACTAAAGTTGAATAACCAGAATCACATAACACATTACTCTGATCATAAATAGATAACATAAGACACAAGCATTGAAGAACACATCACAAACTGCAATACAAATACACAAAAATATAATTGTTTGCATGGACATGAGGAGACTTGAGAACCTAGCTAGCTCAAAGATCCTGCATAGATAAAAAAGAACTAATGAATAAGATAAAAATCCAGATTTCTCAGTCCAAAAAAGTGAACCAGTTCCTAGATGTAACTGGAATTTCAATATTACTCGTTCCTTGCTTTTCAATTTTGGCAAATTCCTTCAACTCCACAGATCCAATGTTCATATCAGAAATCTATATTTCACAGTCCAAACCAGTCAACCAGTACAACTTACTTACTTTTTGGATATTACCCTAAATAAAATTGAGGAATAAAAACAAACTGCCAGAACAATTGATACATAGCACATTCATGAGCTTAATATACACAAAGCACATATACATATATACCCAATAACATATTATGCCAAACCAAACAAGTTAAAGACCCCCATAACATTTCATCACTTCTTTGATGAAACAAACTAACCAAACCACCATCGTAAGCCAAATCAAACAACATTACTGGGAGATGATACATTAATGCTGGACATAGGCCAAAAAAAACTGCCAAAACAATTTGATTTCCATTTAACCACCATATTAGCAAAGAAATGCCTTGTATTACAAAAATAACATCTTCAAGAACACTCCAACAAGAAAAGAACACACCAATAACAAAAGACTGTTATAAATTACACTGACCAGTCCATTCATAAGGCAGAATAATGAAGATCTACCATTCTTACTATTATTGTTTTTGTAATTGCATCACCTTAAACACCAGAAAATATAAGAAGAAAAATGATGATAAAGTGAAAAAATATCCATAATATATACGGTTGACATTGAAACATTATTTACTAGTCAATGTGAATTTTGTTTACCTATGAAGAAGCATCAAAGCTATGTTTTTGTGAATTGAAGCTATCAACAAGCATAGTCACTACATCTACATAAGAATTCAAATTCACCTAAAAATAAAAAAAATATATAATTCAATATATTAAAAATATTTTATGCAATATCAAGATCATTATAAAGTAAATAACTTAAGATTACCACACTTCCTTGCGTACACAATTCAGCTTGTGTGTTGTTTTGAGCTTGTATGTTCTTTTTTGTTTAATTTTTCTGAAATCAACAACATTAGTATTAAAACATAAAAATAATTATATAACTGAAATGGAATGATGTAAAATATAAGTACCTTTCTTTTATTTCTAATGATTATTTCTTCAACGTTTGACTCCTTTCTCTTCGATGATGGTTGGCCCATACTCCGCACTTTTAAAGGAGTTAGGAACTTTGTGGTTGAAGATGTAATTTGATGGTGCTCATGGCCTTCTTTCAAAAATATTGGTGACATAACTTGATCTGAATGGCTCTCCCAATAGTTTATATCATCCATAAGCTTGTCTATTGCAACGTCCACGCATTTCATCAAGAAATGATACTTTTATTGGATTCTATTCCAGTTTTAGCAGCTTTTGAAAAATGAGAACATAATTTGCTATAGCGTGCTTTTTGTTCATTAGTTTGTGCATCATCATAACAATTCCTCACATAAGTATGCTTATGTTTAGTATCCTTTCTCCTCCGAGGTAAAATTTATTGAGATGGAATTTCTTTCACATTCTTTTCAATAAGAACTTTGCATATATGTCTACACAAAATTCTTCTAAATTCAAATATATAACATGAATATTTAATATCAAATTCAATCTCGTTTTAAGAAATGTTGAACGCCATTTGTCTTCTGAGTATGCCATCTCTCCCTCGAAAAATGTCCATTACTTGAAATGTGCTTGTTAACCCATCTGAATGGGTAAATACGAGATTGCAATATAACATTCCCCCAACTCATCTTGGAACAAGTTAAAAATTTCATTGGTGTAGGATTCATGTAGTTGCTTCTCAAAATGACAATCAGTTAACATCGAAAAGCTTGTATTGAAAGAAGCAAAATCAACCTTGTTTTCTTTCTTAATCTTACTTTTTAATGCATTATCATATTGCTCCACAAATTTTTTGAGGGATTTTGGACCAACATAACCATCAAAGAAAGCATTGATACTTTCACTTCTTTAGGTGGTAGACATTCCAGCTCAAAAAACTACTTTAACATACACTGTAGCCCATCGTTGAGGATTCATGTATAAAGAATTTAGCCACATAGTTTTTCTGATGTCATAATCCTTAATTATCTTCAACCAAATATCTTCAAATTCTTGAGTATCTATGGCCAAAGACAAAGACTATCCTAACTGCACCTTGAATATCCATGCGCTGATCTATAATCATTGCCTTAGGAGCCTTGCTTGACATGCATTCTAACCATGTTCTAAACAACTAAATATAAGTTTCTGTATCTGCCTTTGATAACAAACCACATCCAAATAGTATAGTTTGCCCATGGTGATTTAATCCAACAAATGGAGCAAAGGGCATATCATACTTATTTGTTAGGTATGTTGTGTCAAATGATAAAATATCACCAAAAGCTTCGTAGACTGCTATAGATCTTGCATCTACTCAAAACACATTTTTTTAGCCTATCTTCCTCATCCATATCAATCAAATGAAAAAAAAATTTGAATTTCTCCTTTGCATGTGAGAAAATTAATTGGAGAGCACTTCAGCATCCCCAACACCAAGCCTGAACTGTCTTGCTTTTGCAATATAGTTTCTGCAATCTTTCTCTGTATATGTTAGATTTTTATATTCACCACTTTCAACTGCTAAAGAATGAAAATTTTTACTCAAACCAATACTTGATTGGTTATTTAATTCAAGCCTTCTCTTCACGTATGGATCCAATATTTTGTTGCATTTTTTAAACAAAGATTATTGTGGGCTTAGTGCATGATTATGCTCAAAATGAGTACAAGAAATAGTACAATGGCCATCATTGCCAACAATAATATTAATCCTAGCTTAACAGTTTGTTTTGGTGGATAGCCTAGGATTGAAAGAATTTTTGGCAGTAGATGTTCTTTTACCACCACGTACACATGCAAGTGTGTAATATTTGATTTTTTCATCTTCTCCTAATTTTTTTGTTCTTTTTGTAATACCAAAACCCTCTTGTTGAGCATACTTAACATAAAGATCGTAAACTTCTTCAGAATAAAAAATCATGCATGTCTTTAGAATAATTTTTTCACAAAGTGAATCTTCCATAGCTACCATTTTTTTCTCTTTATTTGAGGTTTCAAAACTAGAAGAATTGACTTCTGCCACATTTAGGTTATGTTTAGCAAAATCCATTTCTAATTCCGCCATATTGCTTTTGATTTGAACTAAATTGATAAGATATTACTACTCCAAAAATTTTCAACTTTGCTACTAGCTGAATTCACTTCACCCAATTCAACCAACACAGCTATAATTTTTGTACACATAGAAGTAATATCAGATTAGTTCTAAGAAATGAAGGTACTAAAGTAAAGATACATTTCATAATAGATGTATGATCCTATTTCACTTGAATTTATTAACCCTCTCATTAGAATAAAAAAATAACCAACTTAGTCTATCACAATCTTATCATGACAGTAAAAATTCATACAATAAGCTACATCTAAAATCACACATAACAAATCTAATTAAATAAAGAACAAAAAACCCACCAAATTACTCTCTCAATCTACCTAAATTCATTTTTAGATAACAATAAAATAAAAACAACTTCAATAATTCAAATAAATCCCCAAACAAATAAGAAATCAACAACAGAATTATTCCAAACCTTATCATGTGTTTCTCAAACCGCCCTTCACTAACCTCCTCTTAAGCCTCTTTGGTTTCCTTTCCCACTAAGAAAAGTTTGACATCTACTCTTGTATTTCTCTTCTTCGTTGAGATTTTTCTCCAGTGACAAAGTGTAACTTGGGTTCTTCTTTGAGTTCTTCTTCATCTAGTTAGTGAGGGATTAGTTTCTTCAGCCTATGAGTGTGAGATCAAATTAAGAAAGCATACATAAGTGTTATGATTTCTTAGATGGAGAAGGTCAGGAGGGCTTCTAACCATCGATCTTGGCAACAAGGTCTTTACCAAAGGTGGCTATCGAATCTCTTGTGTTGGAGGTGGTCGGTGACGATGGTGGCTACTTCAGATCTCTTCGCCCGCTGTTTTCTTCTCCTGTGAGCCTCCAAGATTAGGATTTCTCTTTGATGCCTTCTTCTTCTTCTTCTTCTTCAAATAGTGATCCAAAGATTTTCTTTTCAACCAGTGAGTGAGAGGTGGTCGGTGATGATGGTGGAGCTCTACTTAACTGCCGTTTCTTTCTCCGGTGAGCCTTCTTCTTATTCTTCTTCTTCAAATAGTGATGGATAGTTGCTTTTCAACCTGTGTGAGAGTAGAATTATGTTTTTTAGGAGAGAGAATGAGTGTGTGAGACCTGTGATCATCCACTTCAATCGGGAAGCAAGTTTCGGCAATGAAATTGGTGAGAGTAGAATTACTTAAATATGAGGATATCTTAAAGCAATGGATTTAGATCACAACCCATTAGAATCCATAGAACCTTCTATATTAAGACCAAAGTTCTATATTTATAACCATACCATATATAAGGAAAAAATCTTCATATGAAGACCAAAGTTCTATATTTAGAACCACATCATATTTAATCTCATCCATTGGCATCCTTGATGCTTAAAATATTTCTAAATGTCAGTTTAGAGATATTATACTGAATTGCTTTCTTAGGGTACAATCAAAACACCCATAGAGCTTATTTAGAAATGCTAGAGATTAGTTAATTTTTAGGTATTTTAATGTTCAAGTATGGATACTATCACACCAGAACATCTCTACTGTCTTAAGATTTGCACCATTGCAATCCATATTAGTCACATGGTTGCCTGGTAATCTCAACATAATTATCTTGAGATCCACACCATGCTGCACCTTGATCTTCATCCAAATGATCATGCTGATTGCTTTGATGCTTTGACATTCAAATCAAAGTCACCATGGATCTTTTTATATATATATATATATATATATATATAAGTAAATATTTTAAAATGGTCCTTTTCATTTGTGTATTCCTGAAAACACCACTAATTATCAATTTTACCTTTGCAATGTTGCAACATATGTGAACCTCAAAACCCCAAAATTGTTTTTGCTACCCCTCAAGTTTACCAAATCAAATATAAAATTAATAAAATGATTATAGTTTTATTTTGTTAAATTTTAGGTACAAGTTAAAATCACAGACTTCTTTTCCTTCTCAAATCACAGATTTCTATATACAAATATTACAATGACTTTTATTAGAGATATGTTGACATAAATTCATAAATTGAAGATCTTAATAACAAAACCAATCTGAACATAACCTCAAAAATTGTAATTAATTACAAAGGCATGCTGAGGGATTGATAAACAAGAGAGGTAACCAAAAAAGCAAGACTACTAAACTATCTCATGTGAAAGACTGAATGTCCTTTCAATGACGTTTATTACAGTAGTATGTTTTATATTAAAAAAATTCTTGAGGTGTAAGTGGTTGATATCCATCGGCCTAAGAACTTAAGTGGTAGCGTTGTTCTCGAAAAGGCATAATGAAATTAGGGCAATTTACATACCCAGCATCTACTAAGTAGTAGAAACCTAGAAAATAGAGAAATATTTCATATTAGGTAATGGTTCAAAATCCATTTATTAGTAGGTCTCCAAAAGCAATAAATTTTATTTTTTTTACCATCAAGAACCTTCAAGCCATTAGTCTTTGTCACTACATCCCTGACAATTCGACCATCATGGGCTGAACCTTCGCATCTAGAGAAGACATATATATAAATTGCATGTCTTGACTACAGATGGCAAGGACATTTGTAGTAATTTCATATTTCCTTGATCTATATCTTTGTCAATCAATTTTGGGTACATTCAAATGTATATGTATCCCATTTAATGATCGAAGACAATTCTGCATTAAATAAAAAATAAAAAATTAGTCACATAATATCTAGGACCAACAGAGGAAAAGAACCTAGGTCATTACCTTAAACCACTTCCACCTAAAGTTGTTTGAGTTTTTAGTTACAAATTCTGGTTTCTTCAAAAAAATAGAGTGCCAAAGAATAACTGACTTCAGCACAACATGGAAATGTTGACTAACGGTCTCACCTGATCGGAGAAATTAAAATTTAATCACTCTATTCTTGACGTGATGTGATATAATGTTCAAAAATATTGCGATCATCTCTTGGACACCAACATTTAATGTACCTCGTAGCCCACCAATTGTAGTTAACAATTGATACAAATTATGAAAACAACATCGATCCATGTGTAACATATTAATGCATTTAATATCACTTTCAAAAACTAAACGGTGGATGTAGTCATGTTGTTTATGGCGTCTAGTAGATGACGATAAAATCTTATGTTCAATCATTCTTCATCTATTATTACTTTACTTCATTGCACATGTGGTGAGGACAACACATAATATACAGAAGTAGCATACGATCATTGCGCAATATACCCGACGTTTAAGCCTCATCATATTATCAAAATCTAAGCTGGCAATAATGTGTATGTGTAAGTTAATAAATATTTTTTGAAGCAATGGAACAAAGTGTTATTTGCACATATAAAATAACATGACAAGTATTTAAAGAACCAGTTTTACATTATTTGGATTGATGTGATGTTTTCCATTTTTGAGAAGACGAAGACGCATTATGATTGCTTACCCGCAAGTGTACGGGATCGCCAAGTAATACCTCGTGTGAAGACACGAGGATCGTATTCCACGGGGCTAAGGATCTCCTAGTACTCCTTCTCGAGCTATTATCTAGCCTAAGATCTCAAGTGAGGGAATTTACTCTACTAGGTGCAATTAAAACTAAAACAAGATTATCAACAAGTTAGAGAGAACAAGAAATAAGCAAGCAAGAAACTTAATGTAATGCAAAGGCCTATGGATGCGGATCCCCTTGAGGGGTTATCATGAAACATGGATGATGAATAAAAGATACAAGGGTAAAATGGACCAAGAGATTATAAGATTAGAACAACCCCAATTTCTTAGCGATTGAACCCTAATCCCATACGAACATAGATAAGAATTTCTTCCAAATCCACATTCCTACAATTGCATTAAGTACGAGGAAATCTCACTTGGGAGTAAGCCTACTCTTCTTCGGTTAAAACCTACATGGAGGGCTACCAAACACCCAATTTCATGGCGTGATGATACAAATATCCCCTTCTAATCCATTCATGATGTAATACATGCGAGCAAGTCACATCTACATGCATCACTCATAAAAGAGCTACGGATTTCTCCTTAGTGTAGCACTTAGCATGAAAACAATGGATTAAATCTCAAAATTACCCAAGCATGGAATTAACAAGTAATCATCCAAAATACATGATAAAACCCCCCAAGGTTCATCAACACCCGGTGGCCTTGGGAGTCTAGTGTGTTATTATCCCACAACAAGCAATACAATCAAGTGAAACACAAAAGAAAAGCATAGGTGACACTCCCTAGATGAAATGGTGGAGGAGGAGGTAGAATATATGCCGAATGACGCTTCCCCAGCCAACGGAATGCCGAATGACGCTTCCTCTAACTGCCGGTCTCCTTCCTTAAAATCGTGGTAGATCTCCCCTTGAATGATGTTGCCTTCTTGCCTTGAGAGTCTTGGACCTTGGCCTTGAATGATCTCCTAGCTTCCTTGCCCTTCTTCTCCTTCCCAAGGTCCCCCAAAGCCTCTTAAGTGGTCTCCCAAAATAAGCCCAGCAAAAAGTCCCTTGTTCTGCCCTAAAAGTCAGTATTTATACCCCCCATGACATACGGGCCATATAGGGGTCATATAGCACTCAAAAACCCTAGATTCGCATTTCATACGGGGTGCATACGGCCTCCATATGACCCCATATACTGGGTAGTATGGAAATCTGGGCAGACAACTCCAAATCATTTCACTGCTACAGTGCATACGGCCCCCATACTGGGTAGTATGGAGGATGGTATGAAATATCTTTTTTCTTGTCTTTTCACCTAAATGATATCTTCTTGTTCTCCATGGCTTCCTTATGCCCTACAAAGCTAATAGTAGACGATTAAGCGCAAAACGGGCATCAAACCTCACAAAATATATGCAAAGTGAATACGATATATATTCGAAAGCACCTACATTTAGACACTTATCACATTATTCCCATCAATCATTTATTTATGTCCAAATTTAAAAATGATGATCAAAGTCTTACAATGTAAGAAACTTTTATTGGCTTGATTTGCATGTTTCTCATTTACAATCATACCAACTTACCATTGTCTTCTTCCTCTATTTTCATTTTTTCCTTATATATAGTAATAGGAGTTAGCTTTGGGCCTATATGCAAATGTTCATTGCCTAGCTTATTTAAAACCTGAAGCATCACTTACAACCCTATATATTTTCCTATTAATGTATGCATAGGGCTATGAGATTTACATATGATTAGTGTTTAAGAAAGTGAGTGGTTTGCTAAAATTCACATCTCCTACCATGCATCTTAGCTTATGGTGTTAGCCTAGTATTGGTGTTTAATTTAAAAATATCTGAAACCAAAATAAGGATATACACCAAAATATAACAATTGTGGACTTTGAAAAGATGCAAAGTATGCAAATATCTGAAACCAAAATATGAAATGAGTGGTATTGCACAACCTACTAATTATACAGTATCTGGATACTTATGCGGTTATGCATGCTCACAAATTTTCATAAGAACTGTTAGTAAACCTATATCCAAATCAAAGATCATTTTAATTTTAAAGACTACCTTCAATCTTCAAAGAGCAAATAATTTAGGCCATATAGTTCATTATGTTTGGTTAATGCCATTGAAATTGTTTGATTTTTTTTTAAATTAAATCTGCTACATACCACAAGCACAATATTTTCACAATAAGGATGTTCAAAAGCATAACAAGCAAACAAAAACAGTGCCGGATACCTTTTCAGGAGAGCTTAGTAACCTTATCCTTTTCTCATACTTGAAGAATACTCTCCTTCGATATGATTCTGCAACCGCAAGGAAAAATGACTAAGATAAATAAATATTGTCAATTTACTTAAACCCAATATAAAGTAGAATCATGGCAAACTAAAGGAAACCATACAATGTTTGATAAGTATAATAATAACACAAGAATATGAAAGACAATTGCAGGTCATGGCAATATAGAATTCATTAGATTCAAAACACTCTTCAAAACAATAATATACATGTTTATTCATCTTCATCTGTGATGCATGACTATTTTTCCACCCAACTGAGCTGATTCCACTGTTCAAGCATAAAAAGAATGCAAAAAAACAAAGTAGATCTAAATCATCCATGAAACTAATACCAAGCAAACTATCATCAAACAAACTGAAACAAGTAGCATTAGGGAGTCAACAGAGCATCAAGATACATGCAAAGGGTTTCTTTTCAAGCAATTAAACCCAATTAGAACTCAATAACAACTACTAAATTTCAATAACAACATGTACAGGGGGCAATGCCTCCGAAACATATAAGAATGAAACCAAAACAAAGACCAAACTTTTGTAACTGAGGAAACGGCGAGGGGCCACGGTGAGATCGTCTCTAGCCGTTATAGCTCACCTGCAGGGAGCAGTCACTGCAGGTGAGAAATGTGGAACCTTCCCTTAACAATGAAAACCAACTCGAGCCTCAAGCAAACATTGATAATAATAATAATAATTGATCTCAAGGGCAATTTCATCTTTTCCACATTCAAGATTGGGACAGTCCGCCCATTTGGTGGAGATTGCCAAGCCCTCACACACTACTCTCCCACTCCTTCCTCACTACTCTCCCATCCCACTCATGAATACCCAAACACACTCTTGTACCTAATCCCCCCTCAATCCCAATCAACTCCTAACAACCAAACATACCCTAAGTTACTCACGGGTCTACCTAGGCCCTAGAAGAGTTTGCTGAGACTAAAAGAAAGTGGATAAAAGTGGGGATAAAATAGAAATTTCATAAACTTTAATTAAATAAAAAGTAATATATTAAAAAATTTAAAATAATATCAATTTTAAGACATTAAAGAAATTTAACAAACTTTCTTTTAGTATGTTGGAAATATGATGGCCATTTTCTAAACATAAAAAAACATTGATTATCTTGGTAAAAATACGACTAGAGTTTAGGTCTTTTTCTTTTGTTGAGAACAACAACTAGAGTTGCTCCATTTTCACACTCCAAATCCTAGCATAAAGAATGGTGGCTTACTTAGAGAAAATGAAAAATGAGGGAGGGTTGAAATTGTATTTTGTTTTTGTGTAGTTGAGAGAGTTCAATCTTTTAAAGTCCACGGTTTTCACTCTTTCTTTATCCCCTCCTAAGTAGCACATACAAGTATACTATAAAACAAGGAGTAAATCATGTCATAAAACATACTATGAAACATGCCATAAAACAAGAATAAAACATGCCATAAAACAAGGAATAAAGAATGTATGTCATGTTGTGCTTTGTGGACACACACAATAGTGTTATATTCTCCCTCTTGTACACAATGGTAATGACAAATGTTTTATTAGTAACAACACATGCCCAGTTGTAGATCTAGAAATTTTACATAGTAGGGTCCATATATGTATAATGGCTCTTTTGGTGCAAATAAATACCTACATGTTAATCACATCCTTTCTGTGATTAAATAGATCTAACATACACATATATGTAAATAAATCTTTGATCATACAATAGTTAAAATACTAAAATAATAAATAAAATTCTTTTACAGAAATCCTCGATAAGTTTTCATATTTTGAAAATAATACATAATTCCATCATTACTAACAACATCAAATACATCTTTTTCAATATATGTTATCAAAAAGTTATTCAACCACAGATCACTCATTTAATTTCGCAAATCACTTTTAATTAATTTCATTGAAGAAAAAGCTAGCTCCACTATTGCCATAGCTATAGGTAAAATTAATGCCAACTTCAATAGCAAATATACCAGTGGATAAATCCAATGTTTTTGGTTTCCACCATCTTTTGTGAAAGTGATCCTAATCCATTTGAGTCAGCAATTCCTTCATCTCCTTGTACAGCCACAATATAGTTTCCAAGTTGATTTTTGAGAGCTATAAAATTAATAACAAAAAACTCACATGCATAAAATTCAGCCATCTTTACCAACTTTTCTTTATCAAATGCACTAAATGAGTTTCTTGAACTCAAGCAAGCCACACAAAATAGTAATTCAGTATTTACTTCATTAAAATTATTGTTGAGCTTTTGAAGTTGTATATCAATCATGACATAAAATAGATCAACTTGAGAATGCTGTAAATTGCTAACATGTGGTGTTTTACGACATCCTCCTTTAATATATGCATCTTCCAATTCCTACATTTGAATTTTGATCTTATTGCCAAATGAAGAAACATCATTCATCAAATTTCTCCATCCATCATCTCTCATTTGTTGTAATCTTTTCTTTGCAGTTTTTATAAGTAACATAGCACTTACAATGTCCTAGTCCTTTCTTTGCAAAGCAAAATTCAATTCATTTTTAATCCCCAAGATTGCCACCATTCAATGAATATAACACATAAAATCTAATGACTCTATTAGTTCCAAGAGATGATGTGTTTTTTCTCTTTTATCCTAATAAGTACCATCATTTTCAATGTCTAAAAGTACATTCATAATTGAAGAAAATATAGCCATTATATTCAAGAGTCAAGTATAATGAGAACCCCAACAAGTATTATCTGGTCTCTTAATACTCATTTCTTGGTCAAGCCTTGACCAGTTTGTACTTTGCATTTAATCAATGATTCAATAACTTTATTTTCATGTTTCTCTTTAAACTTGTTTTGAAGCTTACAAAAAGGTCCAATCATATTTAACTACCGAGCAACTAAAGCAAAGAAATCATTGATAATAAAATATTCTTTGCAACAAACACAAGAGCTAACTGTAATTGATGCGTAAAATGATGAATATAATAGGAAAATTTAGTTTCTTTCATAATCAAAGTTTTTAATCTATTGAATTCCCCTTGCATATTATTAGCACCATCATAGCCTTGCCCTTGAATTCTTGAGAAACTTAGTTAATGCTCTAAAAGTATAGAACTAATAGAATTTTTAGTGACATATTAGAAACATGAGTGAGCGCAATAAATCTCTCCATGACAAATCGTCTTGACAAGGTCCCCATGCGTATATCCCGTAAGTGCACAGGTTTGTCAAACTAATAATCCCGGATGAGCGGGTATCAAATCCACAGGGAATAGGGAATAAAAACACTTAATCTGCTTCTTAGCTATGTGAAAGATCAGTAGTGATAAGTGTGAAAATGATTCAATTCTCAAAAGTAAAAACAATAAGTAAGAGAGCACGAGTAAAGGAGGAGGTAAGGCAATTGATAAAGATGGGGTACTCGGATAATGCTATGCCTAGGACAATTGTTTCAAGTGCAAGAACCCTCTATTATGCTTCCTAATCAATGCAATGGTGAGTCATGGAAATCCTTGAATACATAATCCCAAATCTAAGGTCAACTATGCCTAACTCTATACATGTCCCGGAGGAGAGATTAGATAACTTCTCAACCTCGCACTAGAATTGAATTGCAATGAGCTCTAGGGATTCCAACTGATAAATCTCTTCCTAAATATAGACCTAACTCTTTGGTCCAGGTGGAAGGTCCCTAACCACAATTAAGCCCTAGATACTAAGATCACCTCAACGCTTCACTCCGTTGCACACGCAACTAAGCCCCAACGGAAGTTCATCCCTTAGATCATTCACTCTATTATGGCCACAAAGAACTCAAGGAACGGAGGTAGAATTTATCATGTCGGAGGGGAAAGGGGACGCTCATGTACCTCTCGACTCACCCTCTCCAACCTAGCTTTGTCTAACGCTCGTGGTGTGTCACTCACTCACAAGGTTACCAACAAAAACTCTCAACCCTAGTGTCACTCTAGGGGAAATGTTCATACAAACAAGCATTCAAGGTTAGAACTCACAACAAACATCAATTAATTGAAAGCATAATAAAGAGATTCAATGAAACAAATACATCCTAGGGTTCACAAATACCCAAGTACCCACTAGGGGTTTAGCTCTCCATGGAGCTAAGTACAATCAAAGAAATAGAATGTAAAAGCAATGAATCCATAGAGAAACCCCCTCGATGGTCGTGTCGATGGTCTTATGGAAAGTCCTCTACTCGTCGTCCAAGGATTCCCTCGTCCGGTATAGGATACGCCTCGACGGAAGCTCCCCTACCAACCTTCTTCCTCAGGAATGATGATGTCGGAACCGTAGAACCTCTCCAAAACCTTAGCCAATACCTCTCAAAACCCTAGCCGAAACCCTCTCTCAAGTTGGGAAAAGATGGAGAAAAGAGTGCTGAAATCGGGGCTGAATCGGCTTTAAATAGGGCTGGAATCGGGCGACCACACGGGCCTGTGGATTTTTCACACGCCCATGTGGAATTTCCACACGACCGTGTATAATTTCCACACTTCCGTGTGGATTCTCAGAATTCCTGTTTTCTCGGCCGGCTGTGAACAGTACTGCTACAATACTTTGCTGTAGTGTTCTTCTACAGTATGCGGCCTGAATAGCTTTCTGAATCCATACTTTCATCAGGGTAACGCAAACGGGCACATGTTCACGTCGTGGATCACTTACTTCTTTAATGACGGACAAATTGGTGGAGATCTTGTTCTATGTGCATAAGTCGGAATGCTTGAGTGTGACTGCCCTTGTGCCTCTCCAAATGGTTGTGCTAACTCAAATACGAGGAGGTTGGCACACACTCTAGCATCTCGCACCCGACCTATGCCTTCGCGTTTAAACCTTAGCAAGATTTCCTCCAAAATCGGTGCATTATGATGCACATTGGCTTCTTTCCTTCATACTCGCCCTCACAACCCTACCTGCACAAAAGTAACATAAAAACACACATATTAGTGTAAAAACCAGAGAAGAGTAATGCTCAACATAAGGAAAGAATGCTTTGCATTAATATCACACAAGCACTTATCCCCTCTTCTATCCATATAACATAAAATCAAAGCCATTTGCTCTTTACATGACTCATTACTAAATTCATCAACTAAAATCCCAAAAAAAAAACCTTCTCCATGATCATCAATTATAGCTTTGGTGGTTTATTTTACAACTTTATGCATAATTTCTTTTTGGATTGAAGGGGTGACATACGGTTATGAGGTGTGTTAGAATAACTATGCAAATGCGCAAATAATATTACAATAAATCCGTTAATAACACAAGTGTACGGGTCATCAAGTAATACCTCATGGATGAGCATCGAGGGTC
Organism: Dioscorea cayenensis subsp. rotundata; assembly: GCF_009730915.1. NCBI lineage: Eukaryota > Viridiplantae > Streptophyta > Magnoliopsida > Dioscoreales > Dioscoreaceae > Dioscorea > Dioscorea cayenensis. The sequence goes on along the minus strand of NC_052485.1, from coordinate 15,153,480 downwards.
GTATTTCCCCAGGAACAGTGAGAGGCTCATATTACTTTCTTTTTGTTTAATCAATAGCCTAATTGTTTACATTCTTTCTTTAATCTACTTCTACAATTTATTACACAATACAATTGGAGAATCGTCAAGTATAATTGGAAGGAGTTGGGTGATTGTATGACAGTTATCTTGATTATTACTTATGATATGCGTTGAGTATGACTGACAAGGTCCCCTTTCGTATATCCCGCAAGTGCACGGGTTTATCGAAGTAAAAATCCTGGGTGAGCGGGTATCAAATCCACAGGGAGTAGGGAATAAAAATACTTAATTCGATTCTTAGCTATGTAAAAGATCAATGATAATGAGTGTGACAATGATTCAATTCTCAACAGTAAAAGCAACAAGTAAGAGAGCAAAAGTAAAGAAGGGGGTAAGGCAATTGATAAAGATGGGGTACCCTGATAATGCTCCGCCTAGGATAATTGTTTCAAGTGCAAGAACACTCTATTATGCTTCCTAATCAATGCAATGATGAGTCGTGGAAATCCTTAATTACATAGTCCCAAATCTAAGGTCAACTATGCCTAACTCTATACATGTCCCGGAGGAGAAATTGAACAATCTCAACACCTCGCACTCACATAGAGTTGCAATGAGCTCTAGGGATTCCAAGTGATAAATCTCTTCCTTATTATAGACCTAATCCTTTGGTCCAGGTAGAAGGTCCCTAACCACAATTGAGCTCTAGATACTAAGATCACCTCAACGCTTAACTCCGTTGCACGCGCAACTAAGCCCCAGGGAAGTTCATCACTTAGACCATTCACTCTATTATGACCGCAAAGAACTCGAGGAACGGAGGTAGAATCTATCACGCCGGAGGGGAAAGGGGACGCTCCTGTACTTCTCGACTCACCCTCTCAACCCTCTCCAACCTAGCTTTGTCTAACGCTCATGGTGTGTCACTCACTCACAAGGTTACCAACAAGAACTCTCAACCCTAGTGTCACTCTAGGGGAAATGTTTATACAATCAAGCATTCAAGGTTGGAACTCACAATAACATCAATTTATTGAAAGCATAATAAAGAGGTTCAAAGAAACAAATACATCCTAGGGTTCACAATACCCGAGTACCCACTAGGGGTTTAGCTCTCCATGGAGCTAAGTACAATCAAAGAAATAGAATGTAAAAGCAATGAATCCATAAAGAAACCCCCTCAATAGTCGTGTCGATGGTCTTGTGGAAAGTCCTCTACTCGTCGTCCAAGGATTCCTTCATCCGGTATAGGATACGCCTCGACGGAAGCTCCCCTACCAACCTTCTTCCTAAGGAATGATGATGTCGGAGCCATAGAACCTCTCCAAAACCTTGGCCAATACCCCTCGAAACCCTAACCGAAGCCCTCTCTCAAGTTGGGGAAAAGATGGAGAAAAGAATACCAAAATCGGGGCTAAATCGGCTTTAAATAGGGCTGGAATCAGGCGACTACACGGGCGTGGATGCTTCATGTGCCCGTGCGGAATTTTCACATGGGCGTGGATAATTTCCACACGCTCGTGTGGATTCTCTGAAACTGTCATTTTCGGCCGGCTGTGAACAATGCTGCTATAGTGTTTGCTACATTACCTGCTACAGTGCTATGCCAAAAATACTCCCGAATCCACTTTTCATCGAGGTAACATAAACGGGCACACGTTTATGCCATGGATCGCTTTGCTTTTTCAATGACGGATAAGTTGATGGAGATCTTGTTCTATGTGCATAAGTCGTAATGCTTGAGTGTGACTGCCCTTGTGTCCCTCCAAATGGTTGTGCAAACTCAAATACGGGGAGGTTGGCACACACTCTAGCATCTCGCACCCGACTTATATCTTCACGTTTGAACCTTAGCAAGATTTCCTCCAAAATCGGTGCATTGTGATCCACATTGGCTTCTTTCCTTCATAATTGGTTTCACAACCCTACCTGCATAAAAGTAACATAAAAACACACATATTAATGTAAAAACCCGAGAAAAGTAATGCTCAACATAAGGAAAGAATGCTTCGCATTCATATCACACAAGCACTTATCAATGACAATCATATTCTAGTATTCGACTGGGGGAATTCAAGTGCCTTCTGGTCCAAATCTCTTGGTAACCAGGTCTAAACACTAGAAACTTAAGATGGAATCTCTTCCATCCTAGCTTCTTATGCTTGCCTTAAGTTTAAGAACTCCACTAGAAGGGATAATCAAATCCTAATCCATAAATGTAATCAAACCCTAATCCAGAGATCTTGCAATACCTAACCTCTTAGAGCATGCATAGATCTAATAGAGCATGGGTCTCCTAATGTGGGGGCATATCTTCCTCATCCATATTAACAAGAATATCATTTAAGCAAACATGCAATGATTCACAAATGACTAGAGAGATTTATTGAATTATCAATCAAGATTCATAAACAATAATCAAGGGGTCTAAACAAACAATTCCCCTCGAATTAGGTTCTTATGGATCATAAAATAAAGCATTAAAGCAAGAGAGATCCATAAAACTAAAGAATTGATAAGCATTTAAAGAATTCCTAAACTAACTCCCTCCAATAGGCTTTGTGCGTCCTCCTATAATGATGATAGTTGGATTATCCGTGAGAAACTCACCATAATCTACTAAAATATGCTTGAAAGTCATCTTTAGCCACTCAGATCTCCATAACTCTAGCCATCCTACCTTATCCAGCAAAAGAAATTCCCCCAAATTCAGAGAAAACTAGGGTATTTATATGATCTAGTCCACCACGGCCTCACCACGGGCGTTGTGATGACCATGGTTAGTAAATTATTACTTGAGCTCTAAGTCACATCCTGACACATCTCATTGGGTGTTGTGTGGTGTGATAAGTGCTTGTGTATTAGTAATATGAAGTATTCTTTTCTTACAATGAGCATTACTTTTCTTAGATTTTATCGCTAATACATGTGTATTTTTGTTCTTTTTGTGCATGTAGGGTTGTGGAGACAAATATAAAAGAAAGATGCCAAAGTAGCTTGCGAGTGCACTTAGTTGATGAAATCTTGGAGTAAACAAACATGAAGACACAAGTTGTGCTCAAAGACATGTGAGTGTGTGCCAATCTCTGTTATGTTCAAGGAAATATGCAAATTGGAAGGGCACAAAGGCAGTCACACTCATGTGTTCCAACTTGTGCAAAACTAGCAATATTATCGTCAAATGTGCTTTTATTTGAAGATACAACGTAATCTACGGCATAGACGTGTGCCTGTTTATGCTGCCTCGATGAAAAGTATGAATTCAGGAGTATTTTGGCAGAGTACTGTAGTAGGTACTGTAGCATTTACTGTCCACAGGCCGCTGAAAAACAAATTTTTGCAGATTCACATGGGCATGTGGAAATTCCACACGCTCGTGTGGATACCCGATTCCAGCCCTATTTAAGTTATGATTTCAGCCCGATTTGGGAATCCTTCTTTCCATCTTTTGGCTATCTTTTCTCCACCTTTGGAGGCGCCCGGGGTTAGAGTTTGGAGAGGCTTTGGCTAGGCTTTTGGAGGGGTTTACAGCCTTAGACATCATATTTTCTTTCGAAGAGAGTTATTGGAGGAGCTTTCGTCAGCACCGATCTGGCGAGGTGTGCCCTAAGCTTGACGAGGGGACCTTTGGAGAAGACGCGGCCACTCCACAAGACCATTGACATGAACACCAAGGGTGTTTTATTCATGTATTGCATATTTTTACTTTTGATTCCATTATTGATTGTATTTTGCTCCATGGAGAGTTAAACCCTAATGGGTACTTGGACTTGTAAACCCTAGGATGATGTTGTTTTTTTTTGACCTTTTATTATGCTTTCTTTAATTGATGCTTTAATTGAGTTCCAATCTTAAATGCTTGTTGAGTTGATTTTCCCTTAGAGTAACACTAGGGTTGAGAATCCATTTTGGTAATCCTTGTGTATGAGTGACACACCATGAGAGTTAGACAATGCTAGATTTGAGAGGGTCGAGAGGGTGAGTTGAGATGTAGCGGAGAGTTCCCTTTCTTTTCCGGTGTGATTTATCCTAGCTCCATGTTCCAAGAGTTCTTTGAGGTCACAATAGAGTGAAGTGCTAAGAGACGAACTCCGCTGGGGCTTAGTTGCGCAAGAAACAGAGTGAAACGTTGAAGTAATCCTTAGTATCTGGGGCTTAATTGTGATTAGGGGTCTTTTGCCTGGACCAAAGGGTTAGATCTATTTTAGGGAATAGGGTTTATCACTTTGAATTACTAAAGCCTAAAGCAACCTAGCACAGTGTGAGTGTCAAGACTAAGAGATTTCTCCACCGGGGCATAGTGTAGGATTAGTCACGATTGACCTTAAGTATTGGGACCGTGTGTTTAAGGATCTCCACGACTCATTAAGCATTAGTTAGGAAACATAATAATTGGTCTTGCACTTGAAACAATAGTCCTAGGGTGAGCAATGTCTGGGTACCCCATTTATGATCGATTGCCCTTCCTATCTTTTATTTGCACCTCCTCCTTTTCTTATTTCTTGTTGCATTAATTCTTATTGACATGACTATTCCTTCATTTTTGTTCTAGTTAAATAATAATCTTTGTGTTTCTAATCACTATTCCCTGTGGATTCGACTACCCACTCACCGGGGTATTATTACTTCGACAAACCCGTACACTTGCAATACACACGCAAATGGGCGTTGTCATATGTGAGATCACAGTCATGATATGTTTTAACAATGGCTGTTATCATGTTGTTGTGGTTTCTGTGTTGCTTTCAGTGGTTCCATGCTGCCATGGCTTGATAACAGTAGTGGTGAGTGTAGACAACGGCAATGGTGAGATGTCACCATGGCCGTGCGAGCCGTAGTGAAGCTTTGATTTAGCCTATTTTGCTTCAAAACTCCCCCGAATTCATTTTTTTCTCTAAAACAAAAATAACGGTTGTGGTGAACAAAAAAAATGAAATTTAGTACTAATGAGGTGCTAAACATGTCAAATTCCATGCTGAATGCAGTGAAAATGATATCTAAAATATGAACTTTATAGAACTTATCAAGCGGCAATGATTTTTTTGATTTCTTGGAGCATTATGGAATACAACACTACCCATTTCATCACTACATTCTTCGTAAAGGTGTATAAGCTCAATAAAATTTCATCTGTTGCTTGAATTTTCATGTTCATCATGACTACAGAAAGGCAATCCTTGTCTTAAAAGAAATCAATTCAATCAATAGAGGTATTCAATCAGATTTTTACTTAGTTTTAGCTAAGGTTGGACATAGGTCGGGCAACTTATGGGCAGGCTCAAGCCCAGCCCAAAAAATACAAAATCTGCCCTTAGAAAAATGGCCCAAAGCACAGGGCTGGGCTCAAAACTTAGGCCAGATTAAATTTCAGGCTGGGCTAAAAACTTAAGCCCGATTAAATTTTGGGCTGGGTTGGGTCACACAAGTTTCAGCCCAACCCGATCTGAATAAATAAATAAATAAATAACATATATATATATATATATATATAGTTATAATGTAAATAAGTTTAAAAGATGTTTTAGGGTGTAGGCAAATCTTTTTAGTTTTGCTTTTGTATTTAATATTTATGTATATATGCAGAAGATGTGATCTGTGACACATATTTCTCTTTGATTTGTCTTTTTGCATTTTTTTTTCTAACAGGTAATCAAACAAAGAAAACTAAGATTCTCCATCATCATCAAGCTCCTTTATTTCTCCTTTTTCTACCAGCCGATTCTTTTTTTTGAAGTTCATTCATTGTATTTCTCCTCCAAGTAAACGTAATATATTTACTTCTAATTCAGCTTTTTAATTTTAATTTATAAATTGATTTTTTATTAGATATTTACAAAATTTATTTTATTTCTATTAATTTTTTTATTTTGAATTTTTTTTTTTGTTAAATAGCTATGGAAAGTCAGTCGAACACACCAATAGATTTGGAAGAAGATTATGATAAGCCAAAATCAAAGTGTACGAGATCCGATGTGTGGGAGCATTTTGACAAGTTACCACCTATTGAAGCAAATTCACAAAAATCTTAACGCAAATATTGTAAGAAGACTTATTCGTGCAAAAGCACAGGAGGAACATCTCATTTGAGGAGGCACTTGGCTAAATACCTGAAATGTGTTTATCGTGATATTAGACAATACACAATTTCTTATGAAGCAATGACAAGTGCTATATCACTCTCAAATTATAAAATTAATGTTAAGATCATTTGTAGAAAAAATGATGTGATGATTGTTGTTGATGAACAACCTTTCATGATGGTTGAGAATATTGGATTTAGGCTTGTCTTGAGAGCTGCGTGTCTTGAATTTAAATTAATGGGCAAAGAAACAATTAAAAGGGATATTATGTTGCTTTATAACCAGGAAAGGTAGAACTTGAAAGACATTTTGATATAGTGCCTTGGTAGTATATGCTTAACTTCTGATACATGGAAGTCTATTACTGAGGATCATTATATTTATCTCATTGCTCATTTTGTGATCATGAATGGTTGTTGCAAAAGAGGGTTATCCATTATAAACTCCTTCCACCTCCTTATGATAGCTTTTCAATTGAAGATGGGATTAGTTCTCGTGTTTCTCAATGGAACATTCAACATAAATTACTTAGTATCACTTTGGATAATTTGAGCACAACTGATTGTGTTGTTTCATTGCTCAAAAGTTGGCTTAACTGGCAAGGTTTCTTCCTTGTTATGGAGAATTTTTCATGTTCTATGTGCTCACATATTAAATTTGATTGTGTAATCAACATTTGATCATATCATGTTGAGTATTGGCAAATTGCGCCTTGGTGTTAAATATGTGAAGCAATCTACTCGTAGAAGAAAGAAATTTTATGACATTGTAAAGAAGTTAAATTTGGATATTAGAAGTAAATTGTGTCTTGATTGTCCAATTAGATGGAACTCTATATATGACATGCTTGTTGTGGCACTTCGTTACAAGGTGGCCTTCTTGTGTTTGGGTGAAAGGGATAGTAATTTTATGTACAGTTTGACTGATCAAGAATGGAATGATGTTGCTTATTTGTGCAATTTTTGAAGTCTTTTCATGAGGTAACTTGTGAATTTTCTAGTGTCAAATATCCAACTTCTAATTTATACTTCAGAGGTGTGTGACAAATTCAACGTAAATTGCTAAATGTGGTTAATTGAACTGGAATCCTTTATGACAGCTATAGTTAAAGAAATGCAGAAGTAGTTTGACAAATACTAGTCTGAGTATAGCTTGATTTTATCTTGTGCAGTGATTTTGGATCCTTGTGACAAAGTCAAATTTGTTAAATTTTGTTATACTAAGGTGTATGGAATGGAAGCAGGGCGATATACTTCAAATGTGTGTAATACTCTTTACAAGTGCTTTGAAACTTATAAAAATAATCGAGCATCTTCTTCGAAATATACTATGAACAACAAAAGCAATGTGATTGTGAATGATGATTGATACACCCCGTGAATATCGGTAAGTGCACAAGTCATATGAAGTAGTAAATTGTACCCAAAAAGAATTGAATAGTCAAATCCACAACGATTGGTAATCTTCTAGTACTAATTTCTCATTTAATGCCTAACCAACTCAAAGATTGGGGAAAGTTCTATTCTAAGAATCTAAAATGAATAGGAAAGGTGAAAAGAGGAAGGAAAAAAGTAGGGAAGCAAACTGAGTAATAGTAGTGATGAGATGTAGCGCCCCGAACTAATCCCCTAGAGAAAGATGTATTAACTTTTCTATAATGACTATCAGGTACATCTTCTAGACTCTATGTGTGCTTCAAAAGTAATGTTTTAACTACGGCAATCCTACACATCAAGTTTTGCAATCACAGCTACAAAAATCATGCACATCAAGTTTTGCAATCACAACTATGGCAATCAATACACGTCAAGTTTTTCAATGACAACTATGATAATCATGCACATCAAGTTTTGCAACACAAGGTTTAACATAAAAAAATTCCAATAAGATTCTATAGTCATTGCAAAAGAGTAAATCAAATACACATTGTAAAAAAGGTTCAATAGTCCAAGCCACTTTTGAAATGTTAGCCCCTCATGGGCTTATACAATAACAAAAGGAAAGAGAAAACAACTAAGAAAACACTCATCAAATTCCCTTTTGTTCCCCTGTTTCTCTCGATCATGGTCTGAGGACCTTCTAGCTAACTTATCTCCACATCAAATTGTGCTCCTAAATCTCCACTCTCTTCCCTGGTGGGGAGGAGGTGTAGATCATCCAATGGCAGCCTCAGAAAATCACAGCCCAAGTCCCTTTGAAACCCTATCTTTGGGGCTTAAAAACTTATTTCTAACACAAGCATGCCCATGATTGGGCTATGCTTAATGCCCTCCACTTCACAGGTTGGGTTGGGGTTTCCATAAATTTAGAATTTCTCCAAACAGAAAAATGCACAACCAGGAAGCACCCCCGTGCTTAGGTTGTGCTTCCATCTACATGACCGTGCTCTGGGCTCTGTGACCATGCTTTTCTTCTTCTGATATTTTCTTTAAGCCCTAAAATCTACATGGGGTGTAAGAAAGCCTCCAACACGCCCGTGCTTCTTATGAAGTGTTGTAAATGAATTCTTTTGGTACTAAAATTTCTCTAACTCTTGTTCTAATGTCCAAAGACTTGTTAATCTACACTGATACACAAATATACCCAAAGTAGCATTGAAATATATAAAATGAATGCTAAAAGACAAGAAAAACACATATAAGATGTATGTATAATATAGATATAGAATGAACTTATCAATGAAAGCATTCATAATGATGATTATGATGAAATGCAAGAGTTAGATACATTTGAAGGTTCTGTTAGTAGAATTTAAATGCAAAAGTCAGAGTTAGATCTTTTTTTGGAAGAACCATGTTTGGATTGAAATGTGGAGTTAGATGTTTTGGATTTTTGGAAGTCTTGTTCAATGAGGTTTCCAGACCTCTCAAACATGGCTCAAGATATTTTAACTATTCCAATATCCATTGTTGCCTTAGAAAATACATTAAGCACAGGTTGTCGAGTGATTAGTCCTTATCTAGCTTTATTAGGTTCAAAGACTATACAAGCTATAATGTGTCTTCGAGATTGGTTGCAAGCATCCTTTGAACCAAGTAAGTTAATTATGTTTTAAAAATTTATGTTAGTATTTTTTTAAATAATTATTTTCATTGAACTATGGTTTTAATTAAAAATTTAAAGGAAAATCCAATATGGTGGTTGATGTTGAACAAGATGATACATCTTCAAGCTCAAATTCTGTGAATGAATTTTCACCATTAGTACTTTTTTGGAATATTTATAAATTTTTAGGCTTAATTCTCTTTGTGATTTTATGTAATATCTATATCTTATGGAATAATTTTAAAACATTGTACTACTTATATAATATTTGTTTCTTATGGAATATTGGACTTGTTCTTGATGTAATATTTGTTCATGAAATTATGTAATACTTGTTTATAAAGTACTTATTTGAACTATTTTTACTACTTATGTTGTATTTATTTAATTGTTTGACAAAATATTAAGGGTTGTACTCAAGCCATCCCTAGTTTTAGCCAATTTTGTTTTCCAATCAAATGTTGAATGAATAGATAGAGATTGCTTCATCAAATCTTAACTTTATTAAACTGCCATATTATGTGCAGTTGCAAGATCATGAACATCAAGCCTTGATTTTTTATTCGAAGCTTTAAATCCTTCACTTGCAAAATAGTCAAAAACACCTTGAATTTTAATTTCAATTTTTAATAAATAACAACATAGACAAAATTCTGCTTCTTCTTTAATACTAAATGCCAACCAATATTTATATTCATCAAACCAAGCAAAGCTAAATCGGCGGAATCTTCGTCCAATATTTCTTTGTTAAAAATCATGATGATGAGGTTGACAAAGGCCTATTTCAAGATAAGCACTTCTATATTTATCTCAATCATTTGGACGGTAAATTTCAATTCCTTGTCATTCCCTAAGATAAATCGGAAGACCATTCAAGTCAACTCTTTTTTCTTTAACTGAAGAAGTTTATGCTTTCATACTAGTATCAGTATTCTCCTTAAATTTATTTTCTTGAGTAAGTGGAAGCTCATTTTCCATGTTAGATGATTGGGAAACTAATCAATCATTAGATCTAACTGTAGTTGGAGCTTGTTTTTTGTAATATCTCAACATAATTCACTGATAAAAAAATATAAATATAAAACTAAATTATGAATCTATGAGTAGATGCATATTTCAATAGTATATAAAAACAAATAAATTTTATAGCCTATAATCAATGTGTTCATTAACCAACCAACAAATTGAAGAATATATCTAACTGAAATTGTGAAACTTCAATAGGAAAAACCAATACTAAGATATATCTAACTGTGTTATTGTAATCTAGTCCAAGAATACATCTTCAAATTTAAGACTTCAACAAGCTATTAGTTTAATCTATACATTGGTTGTATTTGCAACCAAATGAAACAATAAAACAACTAAAAAAGCACCATTACAAAGGGAGGAGAATAAAGCTTCCTCTTCAAAAGCTACTGACTCGATCTTCTCTTAGCCATGGATCGATCCTTGGGTCAAGCACTACTTCAATGGGAAGTAATCCTTCAAATAAATTAGTAATCAATTGATCCAATATAAATCTATAAAATTGGTTGAAAATTAGAATAATATATATATATATATATATATATATATTCAAAGATGCAAATGATCATTCAAATAGGTTGGAGACTAAAGAACTTATCAAATATAAACTCTATTTCATTTCACAATAGGAGCATAGGCTCTATAACCGGAATCTTGATGCAAAATATGAAAATAATCACAATTAAATCATACTTTGAATGTTTGGGTTCAAGAAATTCACTAAGAACTATAAGACTATAATTAGCTCAATAAAAGTGTAAAAGAAACAATAATTATGAATTTTAGGCACATAAATTTACATTAAAAAAATAGGGGAAATACACTATAGAAGCAGTTACACTACAAAACCCTATTTAAATAATTATCTCTATAATCAGTAAAGTTTCCAACTTTTCCAAGGCAATAAATATAAAACACACACACACACATACACAAAAAAAACTACAAAATCAAAGAAAATCAGGCTTCAGTCATATAGTAAATCATCACTGTTACTTAATACTCATTTTCACAATCATAAAATATTCCAACTTTTTCACATATATACAACAAACACAAGATGAAAAGAAAACTAGCTGAAATCCATGGATACCAACCAACACTACAACATAAGTCTGCTCCTTGCCCTTGGTGAGCTTATAAATGAGAAGAGAGATGCCAATTGCTAAATCAAAAAACTAATTCAAAGTTTAGTTTGGATGGAAATAGAATAGCTCAAAATCAAATAAATTTTGGATTCTGAAATTCTCAATTCTGAGGTTCTGAGAACTCGATCCATTGAGCACCGCTACACTAGCTTCTCCACAAAGGCAAAACAAAGCTAGGGAAAACTAAACTGCAAGTAGAGCAATTGGGAAAATTGGCAAAGTGCTAAGGTGGTTCATGTATTTTAGTATTTAATGGGGCCTACATTATAAATTTATAAAAAATTGGGTTCCACTTCCATTGAATCCACCATGACATGGTCCATAAGAGAAATGCGTTCCAATTTATATCAAACATAAGGTCCATGCCTTGGATACATATATAAACACACACACACACACAAACATATAGAACATACTTTTTTAAAAAAAAAGTGTGATCCATGGGCCCCCACCTCACATAACATATATCCACCTATGTACATGCCTCTTTAATAGAAACCCATGCTATCTAATCAACAACATGTGCCTTATTCCTTAACCTTAAAGATTCATCCTCATAGTGATATGGGAAGTGGAGTGTGGGATTGTAGGAGAAAGGTATTGGTGAGGATCCTTACATTAAGTCACCATCAAACAAATGCACCATCACTTGAAATCTCGTTATACCCCACATCATTTTAATCACACTAAATTTTGTACCTATGATCTCTCTACTTATATAGAGCTATACAAAATCTTATGATGTATTTGTTCTCATGGTTACCATAAACAACTCATGTTTATAGACAACTATGTATTTGTAACCCCCTGAGCAATACGTCACAAAGAACTTGCGTGATATTAAATTACTTTTCCTCAAACACTTAGATCAATCCATCAAGTTTTAATTGCTTTCTTAGTCATATTCCTTTATGCCACATTACTTTTGACTATTGGATAATATGCGAAAGTAGCACCACCAATCCTTAATTTCTCAACATATGCTCAAGTCCCAAACAATATAGCAATGGACTACCGATCCATAAGACTTACATAGTTATGAAGAAGGGATCCACTCATCACTTCCTTTATTGGTCGATTTAAGCACATGCAGAATGAAATGCATGCTATGGTAGAGCTTCCATATTGGGTTTGTCAAGCTCTAAAACTACACCATACAAAGCACGGTCTAATCACTCCATAAAGTAACTGACTTAAGCCAACACCAACTCAAATCTGGCTTTTACAAGCTACATGGACAACATAAGTCTCATGTTACACTACACAAGTATCATCCTAGAACTTATCTAAGATGGCGTATAAAATCTTTGATCGCACAAAAGCAATTAAGAAGATTACTAATCAAACAATACCTCACAATCCTTTTATCTCATCCCTTTCGTTATCACACCGTTGGGGGATGTTCTCATGTGAGATAGTAACATTTGGCATGGTGGGATTCTTAGATATGTATTATTTCAATGAAACCTAAATTTACTATATAAAAACTAGAAAGCACATTTGGTTTCTTTTTTTCTTTTTTTTGCATAAGTAAATGTACAAGCATATCAAATCTTCAACCCTTATGTGTTTCTTAAAAATTTGTAGTAATGGGTGTAGTAAAGAGATTGGTGACCATTCTGCTCATGGAGATATGCTATAAAACCACAAGTCTTTGCGCAATGATATCCCGAATGAAGTGGTAGCATGTGTCAATATGCTTTTTCTTTCATGATACTTTGGGTCTTTTAGGTAGGCAATAGCATTGCGTTATCACAACTATAATTGTAGCCTCACCTAAACAACCTATAACATTGAGGCTGCAAAGAAATCTCCTCATCCATATTGCCTCTTGCATGTACTACTGAGGTGCATGCAACATACTCAGACTCCATCATGGATAGTAACACACTCAGACTTCATCATGGACTGTAACACACAATTACTTCTTGCTACATGATGAAATGACTCATCACCCAAAAATAAAGGCATAGCCTAATGTGGACTTCCTCTCATATCTATTAGTGGACTCATCAACATCATTATATATAATGAATTTAAGGTTCTCTTCTTGATAGCACAAAGCCATGTTGGTGGTTTCTTTTAGGGGTGTTTGGTTTAAAGGAAGGGAATCGTAATCATTACTTATATTAGGGAAACCCTTGTTTGGATGTGGAGTAATGGGAGTGAGGTATGATTAATGAGTGAGGAGATTGTGGAGAAGGATTCACAATCACCCTTGTTTTGAGGGGATTCTTAAATGCTAAATAGAGGAATTACAATATTGCCTTGGTTTAAAAAAAATTTGGGTGAGTATCTTCATCGTTTGGCTTTTGGGCATTAGAGCAAAGTTTGGTGTGGCTGATCTCCATATTTCTGGCAGCATTTGGCGGTGTTCAACAGTATTTCAAAGGTGTTTAATAGAGTTATGGCAGTGTTCTGGCAGTATTTCGACAATTTTCAGAAGTAACTATTCATTGATTCTGTTTTCTTTTTTATAGAACGGTCGGTTCAATGTTCCTTTGAGGAAATTATAATAATGACTTTGATGTTATCCATTTTGTGAAGAAAGCATGGGGTTCACTTTATCTTGTTTTTCATTGATTTGCAGTCTCTTAATTCTATCTTTTGTTTTTATGAGACAGTGATGATTCACCCTTGCATTGCTATCTTCAAATACCAGGACACCTATGTCGTAGTATTTAATAATATGCTATCAATAAATTTGGTACTTTTCAAGATGAATATCTGTCATCCCTCCATTTATATATATTCATTGATTCTCATACACAAAGCATGAACAAATTGGTGCATGCATGGTGGTTATCTATCCCATTCTTCCTTTCATCTAATCTTTTCCCTTGGCATTAAATAAACTACATATGTGTACATTCACATATGTATGATCACTCTTTATAAACTACATATGTGTATATCTACATATGTATCTACATATATATTAAAGACCACCAAACCATGTGGCATATATATGTTTTGAACTCTCAACCTTTAATTAGAATCTATAAAAGCTGTGCACAATTATCTTTAATCTAAAGATGATTAGTATGATGTTTTTTAATTAGTAAAAATTGAAGTAAATTTTATGATAGAGAAAGTTGAATATATGATCAACAACTAATACTGAGTGCCATGACTAGTTGTGTGATAACTTTAAGCAACGTAGAGTCTTGAATTATCAAATAATGTTGAGGGGGATAATATTAATTAAATCCTACTAGAATTTTATTCCCCATTAAATTGATGTCTAATTAATTAAATAATACACGAGAGAAGTTCTTTAATCTCCTATTAAATTATGACCAAAACATGTTCCCTCATACTTTATTTTGGTGATCAATATTTGGTTCTAAGTTTGCATTAATGTGATGAAAGTCTGGATCTGGTCCTAAATTTGGATTGGTAGCAAATCTTTAGTAGTTACTATCTTAGTAGTGGTAAATTGTATTCCTAAGTGACTTACAGTCTCTTTACATTGTTGGTTACTTTACATGACATAACCGCGTGATATCCTCATGTTCTCCTCATGATATGTTGATAAATGCTAAATTGACCATATTTTCTATATCATATACACTGCATTTCACATAAAATTTTACTTGTTTAGCACCTCATTAGCATGACATTTCATTCCTTTGTTCACAATGAACCCTTATTTCTGCTTTAGGAAATTAGAAGCGAATTTGGAGTGTTTTGAAGAAAAATGAAGGAAGTTGCTGAATCAAGACTACACCATGACTAACAATGGGTGTTATGGGAACTTACCACAACCATTGTTTATACTTACCACTGCCATGATCAAGTTGTGGTAGTATGGAACCACTAGAAGAACCATAGAAGCCACAATGGTCTCACAACTGTCATTGTGAAGACCATCACGGCCGTTATCAAGACACATAATGCCTAAAGATGATGGTAGGACATGACTTGGAGCCCAAGAAATAACTTACTCACCACGGGTATCACAACTCCTATGGTGAGGCCATGGTGGAGCCGATTATTGTAAATACCCTAGTTTTCTCTAAATTTGTGGAGACTCTTTTGCCGAATAAGGCAGGATGACTGGATTTTTGGAGATCTGAGCGGTGGGAGATGAGGTTTCTTCTATATTCCAACGGATTCTAGTGGATTTCTCAAGAGTACATCAATGAGCATCATCAAATAAGATCATGTGTGACAGGCATCTTCAACGATCATCATCAGAGGGGTGCGAGTGACACACATCATCTAGAAAATCTTGGGATTCTCTAATCCCCAACCTTCAGAGAACTATTGGAGGAAGTTCGTCTAGGAATACATTGAACGTTTATTAATTCTTTATTTGGTATTGTGGCTTTCTTGTGCTTTGATGCTTTATTTTTTATGATCTATAAGAATCTACTTTGAGTGGAGTTGTATATCTAGGTCCCTAGGTTATTATTTATAAATCTTGATTGATTAATATATATATTGTTCTATTTTTCGTAATCATTGCATGTTCTTAATTGATTATTACTATTGATGTGGATGATGAGGTTATGTCCCCATGTTGATGACTCCCATGCCATGAGAGATCTATTCATGTTCTAAGAGGTTAGACAAAGCTAGGTTTCATGATTAGGGATTGATTGCTCCTTAGGCTTAGGGTTTGATTGGTCTTTTCTCATGGGATTCCCATACTTAAAGCAAACATAGGAGGCTGGGGTGGAAGAGTTTCCATCTTAAGTTTCTAGTTATTTAGATCTAGTCACCATGGCTTATGGGACTAGTAGGCCTTTGAATTCCCCCGATTCAATCCTAGAACACGATTGATGCTTAATGCCTATCATAATTAATAATCAAAATAACTATAGTACATACTCCCAACTCCTTCTAAGTGTGCTGAATGACGTCTCCAATTGTATTGTTTAATAGTGTTGTACAAGTAAACTAAAGAAAAAGCATATACAATTAGGCTATTGATTAAGTGAAAAGGAAATAATAGGAGCCTCTCATTGTTTTTAGGGAAATACGAGCCTCTTGCTCACCCACAAGGTATTACTTGATGACCCATACACTTACGGTATCACGGACTAGCTGCAGTATTAAGTGCATACTTGCATGCTTATTATATATTTGCACAATTTATACATCCCATAACCGTCCATCATATATCTAATGTTTAAGTGCATATTATATGATCCATAGTCGTGGTAATTTACATAAGTTTTTTTTAAATGGTTTTAGATTTTCTTTCATTTCACCATCATTTTTTTAGTTATGACGAGGAGAATTAACATATGTGTTATTGTTAACTTTTAGATTTTGACAATATGACCAAGCTTAAACAACTTCAGCTATATTGTGTTATGATCATATGCTATTTGTACGTAATGACACTCATGATCACTACATGCCTAATGAATAGATGTAATGAAAGACAAAGAGTGATTCAACATGAGATTTTATCTACATCTATTAGATGCCATAAACAATATAAGTACCTATACTGTATAGTTTTTGAAAATGATGTTAAGTGCATTGACAAGCTACATATGTATCGACATTGTTTTCATAATTTGTCCCAATTATTAACTATAACTACTGGGCTATGAGGCATGATAAACATTACCGTTGATAGGGATGCAAGTGTATGTCCTGATTGCATAATAATAGTGTGCATGAATGCAGAGTGTCGATCTACAAGGAAGAGAGTGAATACTAGTAATAACCCTAATTCTAAAAAATAGCCTAAATGATCGAATGATGTGTGTACAAAAAACAAAGAGCACGGAGATTATCACTAACTCACTCATGAGATTATACCTAATCCAAATACAAAGTAGAGATGACATTTCTCCTAAAATCTACTCTATATGATTGCAAAGAGCATGGACATTATCACTAACTCACTCGAAAGATTACGGGAGATGAAGTCCCCAAAGTACCCTAATTAGAGATGTACTCAATGTCCTCTTGAACTGTGGTATGTCTATGCTAGGTGGGAATTTCCTCTCATAACAAAGCACATCAAACTTATGAAAACTAATGTGCTCTTGTCGCAATAGCAATCATTCAATAAAAACATGAAATTAGACTCAAATAGAGATGATTGCAATTAAGAAAACAACTAAAGCATAAAAAATCTAACAACCAATGTCAATAAAATAAACCCTAGAGTTTAACTATGCCCAAACATCTACAAATTAGCCCTCTATTAAAGAGGCAGTCATTCAAGATACAAATAATAAGAGGAGACATGAAAAACATGAAAACCTCCTTCTCAATACCACCTACTGAGGATTGCAGGAGATGTCCTAGGAAAGCTTCCACGCATGCCGCCAAGGTGAGCTTGATGGCTATGACCTCCAATCCCCTTGAATATGGATCCGAATCTCCCCTCAAATAGCCCCTTGAGTGCTGGAGATTCATCTCTTTTCTTCCCTAACTTTGCCTCCAAGAACTTCCCAAAAGAAAAAAATCAAATGCCCTAAAAATTCTCATCAGTTTTATTTATATTCGACTCCTTACGGATTGTTTACGGGTGTAAGGATGTGGCCATAAGGGAGTTAGAGAAGATAGTCACAAGCCTTATGGGACCACTTACAGCCGTAAGTCACCTCTATAAGGTATTCTGTTTGTGTTATGATTAGCTTACAGCCATAAGCGCTAGACCGTAAACTCCACTGTGTTGTTTCTTGTGATTGCCCTTACAAGGGTATGCTATGGTCGTAAACTCCTCTGGATGGTCCTTACGGGCATCCTTATGGGCGTAAGCCTTGCCCATAACATTCTCTGATTTGGCTCTGAATCCCCCTTTACATGCATAATCATGCCCACAAGGTTCTCCAGAATCTACTAATGGTTGTAAAGTTGGCCGTAAGCTACCTGTAAGCAACCCAGTTTTCCTTGTCCTTATTCAAATGATGCCGAGAGAGCTCCAACTCCTTCAATTAAGCTACCTATAAACAACTCTTTGCTTCACTTCTTTTGACCTAGAGGATTTCAAAAGACAAAATTTCACAAATTACTTCTTATTTACAAGGTAGTAGCTTGACACAATTCCTAAGGTAGCCTTTTCCCACTAGCTCTCATCGAGCGGCTTTCACGCTTAAGAGAGGTAGCTTTTTCCACATCCTTCACTAGAGTAAGGTAGCTTTCACTCACCTAAAGAGATAGCTCTTTCTCTTGTTAGGGTATACATAGTATCTGACTTATCGAGAGTAGCTTCACACTTCAAAAGGGGTAGCTCTTTCTATTTCTTAACTTTCATTTTTTTTTTCAAAACAAATTGTTTAAAATTTGTAAAAAATTGTCTTTTCTCCACATGAAGTAAAATGAACAAAACTAAATGAAGCCCAACAATGGTCAAGTTATTACAATAGAGAAGTTGTGTGCTCTAATAAAGTGAATATCTAAGAATAGAGTGCACACTAAAAACAATAGAACTCAAAATGGAACAAACTTGCATGTGTCCACCCCAATACTAAGAAACTCCCACTACATTACACTCACCGTCATAAGTCAAACTTGGTATGTAAAAGAATTAACAATGAAACTTAAATCCCTCCCCCACACTTAATTCATACATTGTCCTCAATCTATGTAAATAGAAGCATGCAAGGCAATGTAAACAAAAATAGGAAGGGAGTGGAATACGATTACTTCCCCTATTCAAAGTGAAGAGTTCATTGATGCTAGGAACTGGACTATGTGTCCATTATTCTTCCCTAGCAGTTGAGGGTCACTTAAGGTAAAAAATGACCGAGTGCGCATCCCCTATGTAATTAAGGATCTTGGGTGTTGCATATAAGTCTAGTGAAGTACATGGATGACATTAAAAATCAACAAAATCAAAATAACAAAAACAAAAAATAAAATCCAATAAAGGTCTCAAAATAGATATAAACTAGGTAGGGCCAACCCTTACCAAAATACTGAATACAAAGTCTAAAAATGTAAGAACAAAATGAAAAAGAAGATAAACTAATGTTTAGCGGTGTCTGAGGGTATAAAATTTGTCGATGGATGAGGTGATGATGGGAGAGTCGATGCCAGAGGAGCTTGAGCTACAGGAGGAGGAACCAGCCTGGAGAAAATATCCGGGATATGGCCAAGATTAGCCTGAAGCCATGACGCGCTCTCCGCAAGTGTACAGATCGCAAGCAAGTAGTAAAGTGGTACCCCGCGAGGGGTAAGGTTATCGAACCACAAGGACTGGAACTCAATGTACTCAGTTTTCCTTTGATCTCTAGTTAAACAAAGATTGGATTTGATTTAAACAAGAACAAGACAAAAACTAAAAATAATGGAAAGAAAGAATGGGTAGACTAGGGTTTAGTATTTGACAAGAAGAAAGTAATACCCCGAGGTGATCCCTGCAAGTTATAGTATGTTGAATTGCTTCTAATGCCTACCAGGTACATCCTAAGGTTAGAATGTGTGCTCCAAAACAATGTTAAATCTATGGTTCTTAAGTACACCAAGGTCTGCTAGGGTAACTGTGCATCTCAAACACATTATGTTTTGCAATCACAATAAGCAATCACAACTATGGTCATCGATACTCCAAGTTTTACCAAAGCATCTGTACAAATTAAACACATCAAGTTATGCAGCACAAGATTTAACATTAGAATCCAAAGAACTCCATAGACATTAAAAATAATTAGTCAAAGCATACTGACACGCTCCCGAATTGTGTAAACCACAAGTGCACGGGTCTCAAAGTAATAATTACCCCGATGAGTGGGTAGTCGAATCCATAGGGAACGGAAAGTATTAGTATTAACCATTTCTCAATTATCTAGTCAAAATCAATGGATGTGATGAAATAAACTAATTGCAAGAGAAGATAATAAGCAAGAAAACGGGCAAGATATAAAGTGTAGGAGATCTCAATCAATGAAGATGAGGTACTCAGGCAATGCTCCCCCTATGATCTAACATGAAGCTCAAGATTCACTAAATGCTTCTAAAGTGAGTCTAATGAGTCGAGATAATCCAAGAATAACCGGTCCTTGCCTCCAAGCCATCCGTACTGGTTCCCTATAAGGTCCCAGTAGAGAAATCGCTCAATCTGAACACCTCACATCCCATATGACCGCAATGAGCTCTAAGGATATATAAGAGTGAAACTGATTCCTAAAGATAGATCCAACCCTATTTCCCAGTGAAGGATCCCTAGCCCCCTACAAGGTCCCGGTGGAGAAATCTAACAATCTCACACCTCACACCAAATATGGTTCCATAGAGTCTAGGAAATACAGAGATAGAAAACACTCAATCGGAAGGGAAAGAGGACACTCCACTATCTCATGGCTCACCCTCTCAACCCTCTTTAACCTTGAAGTTCTAACTCTAACGGAGATCTCTCTCTCATTAAAGTAACAAATCAAGTATAATAAATCAGTCGCAAGGATCAATAACACATGCAAACAATGGAATCACACAGTTAAAACTCAAATCAACTCGGATTTAATAGAATCATAAAGCAAATCAATGCAAAAGAATAGATACTAGGGTTCACATGCCCTAATACCTACTAGAGTTTAGCCCTCCATGGGGCAAGTTACAAAACAATGAGTAACACAATGAAAAGCAATGAAAACCATAGATAAAAACTGTCACGCCCATCCCATGGGTCCCACACATGACATACCGCTACGATAACCCAGGGGAGGTCATACACCTGTCTCAACCCTAGATCACAGTAAGGTTGTCATGTTCCCAGTACAATATTCTATAACAAAAAGAAATAATTTAACAATGTGGACATACAACAACATTGCTACACAAGAACAACATTGAAAAACACAAGATAAAAACATGGATAATCACAACACAAAAAGCCATAACAATAAGGATAACATCCCCCTAAAACACTGGGTATAACTCTCATACATCACATAGTCCTGACTGACACAATTAGGAATATCCAAGAGAAGTGAAAACCAAATATAAAGGTATAACATCCTAGTGGATCCTTCTAATACATGCCAAAATGTTTGAAGTATCATACACAGCTTAAGAAAATCACAAAATAAACTCTGCCAAGTACTTCACATTTTTACTCTGCTGCTGTCCTATCACCTGGGAGGGAAAAGAAGAGGGGATGAGTGACTAAGTTACTCAGTGAGGGGCTAAACATGGAACTATATCTAATACATGATTGAATAAAAATAAAATGCCAAAATATGCTTCAATTCTCAAAATATTTAAAATACTTTAGATAGCAAGGATAACATAAGAAATGCACAATAAAAATCTTTTAAATCATCACGGAATCCATACAAGTATGAAATCCAAATTCAAACATTCCTTTAATAACTCATAGCTCAAAATGTTCAGAAATAAATAAATCAATAACTTAGAATAATCAACAGTATCACAACTAGGCTAAAAAATCCTCCATTTGCTAACCGTGGCCTCGGTTAGGTCAAGAGCCACCAAGATGCTCGTATCTTGGTGTTGGTCATTGGGTAACCCGTGTGGTGACTCTGGGCACCTAACCCTGCACATCTTTCAGGCTCTCTACGCGTCCCTTGAAAGGGTAAAACCTCATTTAAGTACTCCACGCCACACCAACAAGGTCGGCCGGTGGAAACTCTAACCCTTATTGCAGTAGGCATTGGGGATCCCCCATGTCATCATCAAAATATTTAAATCACAATCCAGCCCGTAGGCTCAATATATACATCAATATGATAGCATAAGTCTCATCAAGAGATCATAAGTTTTCATGTAAGCAACTTTCACCACAAGAGTGAATAACTTGATTATAACATCTTCTTTGAAACCATTTTCATCATGAACATCATACAAGTGTAATATTTGAAAATATACTTCGAATATAGCATCATCACAAGGAAATTTATTTTGGTTCATACATGCCTTTTTAATCATTATAAGAAGAATATCAAGTCTTTTGAAATACAAAACTTGAAAACATATATTTCAAAGCATAGGGTTTCCAACCCACAAATAATGTATATAATTTTCACCAACAATCATGAAATAAGCTAAGTCATAAATCGTCAAGATTTCTATATCCCATGGAAAACATTTGAAGAGTTTTAACAACAAGATGTTTATCATTCAAAGGCAAACAATTTAAGTATTAGAAAGCATGCATGATTTATAGCCCATGATTTAGTAAATCCACTCACAAACATGGTGAGCTAAAACACCCCGGTGTTACTTCTCCACCGGTTCTTTCTCCTTGATTGAAGTCTCACCTCCTAGAAGCATTTGAACAACCAAACAAGCAATGAAACCCCATCAATGACTTGATCAATTGAAATGAAGAACAATGCTCAAAATAGGAAAATGAGTGCTTCTAGGGTTTACTAAACACTCTAGCAAGAAGATCTAGCAAGAATAAAACTCTCACAACCCTCAAAACTAATAAGAAAATCAAAAGAAACCAAACTTGGTTTGGAGCTACATTAACCCTAATTTAGAACATGAAAGATCTTTCTCAAATCTCAGTGGATTCATGGTTATACAACTTCAATCTTCTTCTATTATTTAAATCCAAACAAAACCCATGATTATCCATCAATAACTTCAAATAAAATCCAAATAAGAGAAAGGGAGAAGAAGAAGATCAAATAAAATACATTCTTACCTCAAAGCTTCTCAAAGCCCTAAGGAAAAGCACTTCTCATGAGAGGAAGAAGAGATCTTCGAGTTTCTTCTTCATTCAAGGCATGGGATGATGGGTTTGAGAAGTGGGGATGAAGGTTCTAGAGGAAGAGGAAAGTGGAAGAGAAAAGGTCTCAAGGAAAGGTGTAAAAAGAATGAGAAAAAGATGAGAAAAAGGGTTTTAAAACCCTAAATTTACGCCCTATACCAACCCCCATACGGCTCCCATACGGCCTGTATGAACTAGTTCAAAGTTGGAATTTTTCGTACCAGGGTCTATCCAGCCTGTATGGACCCCGGTATTTCTTTATTTTTCCCTTGGACATTACATTACTTGACCGATTGGGCTGTCCAACTATCACTATCGTCCTAGTAGCATGGCAATGCGGAGGTGCCCTAGATGGGGTTCTAAGACACCCGGGGAAATGGTCGATTTCCCACCTTCCTCATTCAGTTTATACTAAAATGGCTCTAAACAACTCAATTGGTGTCCGATTGACCTTATTTTTGTTTCTAATGACTTGGGACAATCTTAAGCATACTCCCACATGAAAATTACTCAAGAAAACACATTGAAACATGAGGGAAAAAGAAAAAATATACATATATATATATATATATGAAAACATTTGAATTACCACAAAACCCCCCGTCAAAATTGTGATGATGGCCTTGATAGGTCGCTCAGCGTCTTAAAAAATCCTTCTCCGAAGCTGGGTTGCAGAAGGCCCTCTCTATGCAATGACGGAGAGAAGATCGATCAAAGTTGGTGATGAACGCCCTCCAATATCGCCAAAGACCTTCTCTAAAACCTTAGACGCCTTGCCCTCTAAGTGCTCGCCAAAAGCCCCGCAAAAAGTCTCCAAAGAATAGTTCAAAAGGCCCATGTGGATTTTCCACGCACCTGCATGGGCTGCAGAAATTTCCACGCGGTCGCGTGGAATTTCCAAGCGGGTGCATAAACAGTATTTTTGCTACAGTACTACTGCGGTAAATTATTACAGCGTTTTGCTATAATACTATTCACAAACGTGGTCCAAACACTCTTCTCTTGAGGCCACATGGCCGGGCACACATCCATGTGGTAGGCTATATGACATTTCTTCATCGATACATCTTCGAAAGGTCTTGCAAACTTCACAAAGAGAAGGAACACGAAGATGTGACTACCTTTGTGCCCTTCCAACTAGTTACTTGGCTAGAATCTCCTTGGAAGTTGGCACACATCTCCATGTTCATAAAATCCTCTCATGTCTTGGTCTTTGAATTGAATAAGAACTCCCAACATTGTATCTTTATAGCCTATCTTTGCTTCCTTTTAACTCTTCAAGGCATTCGCAACCTAATTGCACAAAAGAACACCATATATACAATATAAGACATAAACCATGGTATAAATGATACTCAATACATGTAAAACATATAGAAAAACATGTCTACTCAAGCACTTATCACATACAAAACATTGTATTTCAACACCCCAGGGTATTGTGGACGGTTAGCCCCTCATGCATGAGTACAACAAGGAAGAGACAAATGAAAATCTAGAGAAAGAAGACATGATTCTCCCATTTCTACACTAGATGATCTTCCTTGGTCCCAACCCCACTTCTCTTGTGCCTCCAACCCCGTAGATCTCCCTTGATAGTGTGGTGAAGTTTGATCTTCAATCTTATCCAAGTCCTCTTGGTGGAGAAAATAATCCCTGAACAAAGATAATCTCAAAACCCTAGAAATCTGGAGTTATATGGCACTTTTCGGGCTTAACACGGTTAGCGCACGATCATGCTATAACCGTGTCCTCAGTGATGGTTCTGAGTGAAACAGGCCTAAATATTTAGAAGAAGAAACACTATCTTTGCATGCCCATGTCCATCCCATACATGGTTTTGCAAAGAACTTCCAGATCGTACTGCCCTTGTTTAGAGGAAACTGGCTTCGGGCTGAGATTTTCAAGGGAACACGCACGGTTGTGCGGTGACCATGTCAAGCCTAATTGCACAATCATGCTTGAATTCTTTCTCATTTTCCTCTAGGCTAGGGTATTTAGGGGGACAGTGCACGGTTGTGCGCTGCCCGTGTTAATCTTGAAACTTAGCAGAATCCTGATCCTTCTACTCAATTACTCCCAGAATTCACTCCATATTGCTTCGAGCCCCTGATTCCTGCACATGAAGCAACTATACCCAGAATAGCACCTCAAATGGATAAAATTGTGCTAAAAGACAAGTAAATTAGTGCAAAGAGGGTGAGTGAAAATGATATGAAATGCACTCATCAAGCCATGCTTGGGTCACAAGAATGGTCTGTTGGTCCTCCCGAATCTGGAGTACTTTAGCTCACAACTTCTGGGTCTTATAGTGTCACCTACGAGTTATCGAGTTGGTTGCACTCATGGTGTAATGGCCGATGGTAAGAATGACTCACTATCAAACTCATCATCTGACTCCTTATCCTTGGCCTCACCCTCATCTAGTGACCACTCGGTGGTGCTCGGGGCAGCATCCATCTGGAGTCATGACGTACTACCATCCACATCAAACGTAAGGTGTTCATCCCTAGGGGGATAGTACCGCCAACAACCTCTTGGCCCTAAAGCCGATCTGGTAAGCTCATTCCTCTAATTAGTCTCATGATATAGGGCACAGCGAAGATCACACCCAAGAGTGCATGTTGGCCTAGTGTGAAATAAAGTCCACCAGCCTGTAGCAAAGATGGATGTGGTGACGCTCGACCAAGCTGTATAGGAATAAAAGCTCATGTCGCCCCATTACTCTATTACTGTCAGTTCAACCTTCAAATGAATAAGAAATGACAACATACACATACGTGTGAGCCAGGTGTGTCAAAAATGAGATTTTGGTCAAGCCTAGCTCGTATGAAGCCATGCAAAAAATCGATGAGGAGATGCTTGTACTATGGGTTCCTAGTGAAGTTTGTCTCATATAGTCTGACAGCATATCAAACCTCGTATAGGTCATCGACTGCTACTCCCTGAACAACTGGAACCTGATGGAGCCCTCCCGATTAAAACCGACCAATCCTCGGTCTAACTCGAATGTACTCAGGACCTTAAGGGTAGTGTCACGATATACCTGCTCCTCATAGAAGAAGAGATAGCTCCATGCATTAGTCTGGAACATCCCCCTCACCTCTTCCTTGAGCCCTAGCTGCGTAAGAACGGGCCAATCCACCATACGGGATTGGCCAAACAGTTTCATCCTTAAGTAGGCAAATCGCTCTCAGAAGAAAACCTCCTAAAATGTAGGAACCGACGGGATTAGAAGGGTTGAGGTCTCCTCTACGGCGGTTGGACCCAAGGTGGAAGCCTCAATGTAACCCTCTTATCTGGTCTGAATGCTATCTTCTTTGCTCTAAGTATACTGCAATGGAAAAATATGATGTTTAGAATACAAAAATATGAAATTTTCTTAGACCAAGAGTGTTTATGGCCTACTTATGGTCAGGTTTATGACTGCTTTACGTTAGTAAGCCATGGCTCAAGTCGTAAGGACCTCTCCTATACATTAGAGCTCAAAAGTTTACAAATTTCAAATTTAAATCAACATTCAAGCATTACTAAACATACATATAATCATTTTCATGCAATAAATAGATCAATTAACTCAAGAATCATGAAAAATGAATATTACCTTTGAGATAAAGAAGTAAATGGAAAAATCAACTCACAAGGAGCTTCAAGAATGGTCCAAATCTATTCATAAATACTCGAAAACAAAGAAGATAGATGAGGGAAAGTAAATAGGGAAAGAAAATGGCACCGGCAACCTGAAATCTGGTGAAGAATAATTCAATATGAAGGTCAAAGGTTGTCAGTGGCATTAAGACCCTAGGTACTTACAGGCAATTTATGGGCGTAAGCCACAACTGTAAGTCTCTATGAATAAACAATTACAGGGTGCTAATAGCTGTAAGGCCTACCCCGTAAGGGTACATCTTCTTTACAACCTAGGTTATGACCATGAGGGTCTTTACACTTTAGCCTGTAAAGTTCTCTATCATGCTCTTACGGTCTAGTTTATGAGCGTAACATGCTCGTAAGGAACCTAGGTTGTGTCCCATTGAGGTTACTTGCTGTAAGGGTTTAAAGTATACCTGTAAAGTGTTCTAGATGACCCTTATAGCCTCACTTACAAGTGTAAGTCACCCGTAAGAAACCTGTAAACTGTGCTCATCAAGACTTATGGGTCATAAGGGCACTTGTAAGACTCTCTGGAACCTCCTTGAGGGGTGGCTTATAAGCATAAATATGCCTGTTAAGCTCTCTGATTGAGGCTTATGACCCTTCTTATGGGCGTAAGTAGCCCATAAGCAATCCTAGAAATTTGAGTTGAGTTCCCTATATTTCTAACAGTTAAGCTAAAGTACATATATAACTTGGGAAGCATAAAATGAGTGTCTAGAATAACAAACAACCAACCAACACATGAAAAATCCAAGACACACAGAGCAATTTATTACTAACTCAAACAAAACTACAAAACTAACACTAAAGATTCAAACTCAACAAAATACAAAAAATTATTGCTTAGGTTGCCTCCTAAGAAGTGTTTGTTTAACATCACAAGCTTAATGTACTTGAAACACACAAGTCAAGGAGTTTTAAAATAGAAGCACTCCTCATAACCAAAATCAATGTCTCCAAAGTAGGGCCCAATTGCGAGATCTGAGAAAATAGAGAAGTTACCAATGAAGTTGACTGACTTGGGGGTTACCTCCTTGGGTGAAGGTTTTCTCTTGCCTTTTTAGGGGAAATGACCTCTCGGTAATACTTCTTGCTCGTGCTTTCCTCAACCAAAGTTGTTGCAAGTGAAAGGGTGGTCTCTTCAGCATGAGGGTCATCCAATGATTCATTGATAGGCTCTTTGTGCAAAAGTTCCTACACACATTCATCAACAATTGAATTAGTCTTGTCAATGAAATAAAATGTATCATCAGAAGTAGAAGGATATTTCATGGCATCAGATAACGCAAACATAACTTCCTTATCCCCAATCCTAAGTTTCATTGGACCATTGCTTATATCAATTAGGACTTGGGAGGTGGCTAGGAATGACCTACCAAGAATGAGGGGTACGTCAATGACAAGATCCCCTTGCTTATATCCCGCAAGTGCACGGGTTTGTAGAAGTAATAATCCCGGGTGAGCGGGGTCGAATCCACAGGGAGTAGGGAATGAAAATACTTAATTTGGCTCTTAGCTATGTGGAAGATCAATAGTGATTAGTGTGAAATTGATTCAATTCTCAATAATAAAAGAAACAAGTGAGAGAGCAAGAATAAAGAAAAGGGTAAGGCAATCGATAAAGATGGGGTACTCGGATGATGCTTCACCTAGGAAAATCGTTTCAAGTGCAAGAACTCTCTATTATGCTTCCTAATCAATGCAATGGTGAGTCGTGGAAAACCTTACATACATACTCCCAAATCTAAGGTCAACTATGCCTAACTCTATTCATGTCCCGGAGGAGAGATTAAATAACCTCTCAACCTCGCACTCGAATAAAGTTGCAATGAGCTCTAGGGATTCCAAGTGATAAATCGCTTCCTAATTATAGACCTAACCCTTTGGTCCAGGCGGAAGGTCCCTAGCCACAATTAAGCCCTAGATACTAAGATCCCCTCAACGCTTCACTCCATTGCACGCGCAACTAGGCCCCAGCGGAGGTTCATCCCTTAGACCATTCACTCTATTATGGTTGCAAAGAACTCAAGGAACGGAGGTAGAATATATCACGTCGGAGGGGAAAGGGGACGCTCCTGTACCTCTCGACTCACCCTCTCAACCCTCTCCAACCTAGCTTTGTCTAACGCTCATGGTGTGTTACTCACTCACAAGGTTACCAACAAGAACTCTCAACCCTAGTGTCACTCTAGGGAAAATGTTCATACAATCAAGCATTCAAGGTTGGAACTCACAATAAACATCAATTTATTGAAAGCATAATAAGGAAGTTCAATGAAACGAGTACATCCTAGGGTTCACAATCACCCAAGTACCCACTACGGGTTTAGCTCTCCATGGAGCTAAGTACAATCAAAGAAATTGAATGTAAAAGTAATGAATCCATAAAGAAACCCCCTCGATGGTCGTGTCGATGGTCTTGTGGAAAGTCCTCTACTCGTCGTCCAAGGATTCCTTCATCCGGTATAGGATACGCCTCGATCGAAGTTCCCCTACCAACCTTCTTCCTAATGGAATCACAATGTCAGAGCCGTAGAACCTCTCCAAAACCTTGGCCAATACACCTCGAAACCCTCTCACGAGTTGGGAAAAAGATGGAGAAAAGAATACTGAAATCAGGGCTGAAATCGGCTTTAAATAGGGCTGGAATCGGGCGACTACACGGGCGTGTATGATGTCACACGCCCCTGTGGAATTTCCACACGGGCGTGGATAATTTCCACACGCCCGTGTGGATTCTCTGTTTCTGTGATTTCTCGGCCGGCTGTGAACAGTGCTGCTACAGTACTTACTGTGTTTTTTTTGTTTCAATACCTTGCTATAGTACTCTGCCGGAAATACTCCCGAATTCCATACTTTCATTGCGGTAACGCAAACGGGCACACGTTTACATCGTGAATCACTTGTTTCTTCAATGATGTACATGTTGGTGGATCTCTTGTTCTTATATGCACAAGTCAGAATGCTCGAGTGTGACTGCCTTTGTGCCCCTCCAAATGAATGTGCTCACTCGAATACAAGGAGGTTGTCACACACTCTAGCATCTCACACCTGACCTATGTCTTCGCGTTTGAACCTTAGCAAGATCTCCTCCAAAATAGGTGCATTATGATCCACATTGGCCTATTTCCTTCATACTCAGCTTCACAACCCTACCTGCATAAAAATAATATAAAAATACACATATTAATGTAAAAACCTGAGAAAAGTAATGCTCAACATAAGAAATGAACGCTTCGCATTCATATCGCACAAGCACTTATCAGTCAACATCTTCATCTACATCTAAAATCACAGAGTCTACCAGGAAATAAATTAGTCAACCTTAACCAACACATCTTCTGCGATTCTCCCAAGATGCCTAATGGAATAGTCAACTAGTTTTAAGATCATCCTGGTTGGATTTAGGTCACTAAGTTCAAGTTTCCTAAACATGGTGTAAGATATTACACTTATACAAGCACCTAGATCTGCTAGGAATTTTTCGTTTACCAAATCACTAATATTACAAGGAATAGTAAAACTCCCTAGATCTATCTTTTTCCTCAGTAGTCAATTTTGAAGAAACGTCGAGCTCCCATCGCTCAATGTAATAATTGACACCTCTTCAATTTTTTGCTTATTTGTTAGTAAGTCCTTGAGAAATTTAGCGTACTTCAGCATTTGAGAGAGAGCTTCAACAAACGGTACATTAATGTATAGTTGCTTCCATAAATCCATAAATCTCTTGAATTGTTCATCCGTGCGATCATTCTTCAATCTTGATGGGTAAGGAAGGAGGGGGACATACTTCTTCACCAGTGGCGGTGTTCACTTTTCAATAATTGGAGTGGCCTCTCCCTCCTTTGTCAGACTCTCCACAATCTCAATTTATGGTCCATTTTCCTTCTCCATTACCCTTTCACTATTTACCCCCACTTCTTTACCACTTCGAAAGTAATAGTCTTGAGAAGTTCATGGGGGTTGGCTTCAGTATTACTCAGTAAACTCCCTTGAGTATGTTCGGACAATAGTTTAGCTATTTGTCCCTTGAGTATTAATCTGAAGAGAACTTAATATTTGTGCTCTAACTAAACCAAGTAAGTACTTCCTCAAATGTGGGTCTTTTATCATTCTGTTAATGAGGAGAAAATCCTGGCGGGGGCTTTTGTTGGTGCCCTTGATTTCTCCAAGAGAAATCTTGGTAATTCCGTTATCTTAGATTATAAGTGCCATAGTATGGGTTTTCTTGTTGTTGGAGGGGACTACCAATGAAGTCTAACTATTTGATGGGTCCATGTGCCGCTCTTACAATAGAGCAATCTATTGAGGCATTCCCTCCCCTACACGTATCACACGCCATGACTATAGCGGCTTCTGAGTAGACAAGTTATCGATCTTTCGGCTTAAAGCTTCTACTTAGGTTGCTAGTGTTGTAACTTCACTAACCTCAATCATCCTGGCTGGCTTTCCAACTAACTTGCCTCTCAAGTTTCATTGATAATTGTTCATGGTTATTTCTTTAATCAACTGCTAAGCTGTCTCTGAGGTCTTACTGCTAAGCGATTCTCCCGCTGCTGAGTCTATAAGCTGTTGGTTCTCTAATTGAAGCCTTGATTGAAAATCTGAACTTTCATCCATTCGGGGAGGTTGTGATGCGAATATTTCCTTAACAAGTCTTTGAATTGCTTCCACATCTCAAATAGTGATTCAATGTCCAACTTTACATAAGCTGTAATCTCCTGACGCAACTTAGCCATTCTTCCCTGTGAAAAATAACGAGCTAGGAACACTTCAATAAGCTGCTCTCAAGTCATGATAGATGCTCTAAGGAGAGCTTGGAGCCATTTCTTAGCTCTTCCTTTTAATGAAAATGGGAACAGGTGAAGTCTGATTACGTCATCAGAGATATTGTTAATCTTTAGCATATTACATACCTCGAGGAATCCTCCTATGTGACCATTGTTATCCTCATTTAGTAGCCCATGGAACTGTACTGAATTCTGGACCATCTATACAAACACAAGCTTAAGCTCAAAGTTGTTTGCTACAACCGGTGAGTGCACTATGCTTGATTTAGAGCCATTAAGAGTGGGACAAGCATAATCTAAAAGGGTCCTATGTCGGTTGCCTTGATCTGCCATGTTGCCCAACTGCTCTCCCCCAACACTTACTATCAAAGATCCTATCTCGTTCAGTAAAGTTGTTCTAAATCTGGTTCCAATAACTTTTTCTATACTGCTCTTACATTTTACCAGTCTTATTGCCTTGCCTTTTGGTGGCATACACTGATATCAAACAAAAAGAAAAATAATTAGAAAAGAATAAAGATGAACAAAAGTAAAACAAATAAGAAAGAAACAAAATGACTAAAGTGACAAAAATTCAAGTGTTCCTAATATCACTAATCTTCCTCAGCAACGGCGCCAAAAACTTGATAAGGATGCAAGTGTATGTGCCGATCACATAATAATAGTTTGCATGAATGCAGAGTGTTAGTCGACAAGGAAGAGAGTGAATACTAGTAATAACCCTAATTCCAAAAAATAGCCTATATGATCGAATGATGTGTGTGCAAACAAAAGAGAATAAAAAGAAAGAAATATGGGAATGAACAGGAGAGAAATTAAGAAAAGAAATGATGTCGGGTGTAGCATCTGTCTAGGGTTATAAAATATAAAACAAAGGTTACCTAATTATGCAATCCTATTTAAACCAAAAGGTCTCCAGAATTATACTAAACCCTGATTTCTCAGGTGAAGTGTAACTAAATAGGTACAAAGCTTATACAGAAATCAACACAATCGAATTAACACTCTATGAAACTTTACTATGACCTAATTATAATCTCTTAAGTAGATAATCGCTTCGGTAGATAGATTATCCTTTATCTGAATACAAAGTAGAGATGTTATTTCTTTTAAAATCTACAACAAATGATTTCAAAGAGCAGGGAAATTATCACTAACTCACTCAGAAGGATTGTGGGAGATGAAGTCCCCAAAGTACCCTAACCAGAGGCGTACTCACTATCCTCTTGAACTGCGACATGTATATGCTAGGTGGGAATTTCTTCTTGTCACAAAGCACATTAGAAGTATGAAAAGTAATGGGATCTTGTCACAATAGCAATCGTTCAATAAAAACATGCAATTAGACTCAAATAGAGATGATTGCAATTAAGAAAACAACTAAAGCATCAAAGATCCAACAAAATGTCAATGAAATAAACCCTAGAGTTCAACTATGTCCAAATATCTACAAATTACCCCTCCATTAAAAGAGGGCAACCATTCAAGATACAAAGAATAGGTGGAGACATGAAAAACATGAAAACCCCCTTCTCAATCACTCCGACGGAGGATCACCGGTGAAGCCCAAGGAAAGATTCCACACACGCCACCAAGGTGAGCTTGATGTCTATGACCTCCAATCCCCTTGAATGTGGATCCAAATCTCCCTTTAGATAGCCCCTTGAATGCTAGAGATTCATCTCCTTTCTTCCCTAACATAGCCCAGAAATCCCCCAAAAGAAAAGAATCGAATGCCCTAAAAATCCTCATCAGTTCTATTTATACCCGATTGCTTATGAGCGTAAGGATGTGGCTGTAAGGAAGCTGGAGAACATAGTCACGATCTTTACAGGACCACTTACGGCCGTATGATTCTCTATTTGTGTTACAATCTAGCTTACGGCCATAAGCTCTTGACCGTAAACTTCACTATATCGCTTTTTGTGATTACGCTTACGGTCATATACTGTGGTCGTAAACTCTGGATGGTCCTTACGGACATCCTTATGGGTGTAAGCTTTGTTTGTAAGGTTCTCTGATTTTACTTTGAATCCCCCTTATGGGCATAAGCATAACCGCTAGGTTCTTTGTAATCTACTTACAGCCATAAGGTTGGTTGTAAGCCGCCCGTAAGCTACCCAGCTTGCCTTATCCTTATTCAAATGATGCTAGAGAGCTCTAACTCCTTCGGTTAAAGTCTGGAATGCTTCTTTTCTCTCTCTCTCTCTCTCTCTCTCTCTCTCTCTCTCTCTCTCTCTCCCTCTCTCTCTCTCTGTCTCATTTTGAAGTGTTGCCCTAAGCCTGAGAATGTAAAACACACTAGATTTAGCATCAAAATCTACAATATGGTTATAATACATGTCGAATGAGTGTACAAAATGATATGAAATATATGAACATTATCGTAATGTTTCTAAATATTCTTGCTCACCATTTTAAGAATAGAGTAACTAATTTTATTTTCTCCAATCGAGAAAGATATAGTCGTTATTTCAAAGTTGTGTTGAAGTCAGTCATTGGTGTGATACCAGCAAGTGCATGGGGTCGTCAGGTAATACCACTTGCGCAAGCATGAGAAGGTCGTATTCCCAGGGCCCAAGAAGTTACCCTTACTTCCTCTACACGTGTTGTCTAGGCAACAAGTGCGAGTGATTATTCTAAGCTACTAAGAAATAAAAGAACTCTAGGATGAGTGTCTACAATCGAGACAAAGTGGGGGTAAAAATCAAGGGATGTAAATGGTCATGGATGTGGATCACCCTAGGGCTACTAGAGTGAGAAGGATGCTAGAACTATTATGCAATTGGTGGTTTGGACCAAGATATAACTAAGATAGGTCAACCCGATGGTCACGGCAATTGACCCTAATCTAATACGAGTATTAATATGGAATTTCTTCTGACCAAATCCTCCTATGATTGTATTACAAGCAAAGAATCATTTAATTAGGGCCGAAACTAAAACTAGGTCCAACCTTAATGTTGAAAGGACACAAAATACCCAATGGTCACCGCTTATTTATACATGAATCCCTTCCAAGCTAGGTGTGTCTAGTAAAAGGGTGATGGTCACACAACCTAGTACAACCTAGAAATTAACATACAGAGTTCTCATGTATATCAATACATCAAATACACCAAGCATGAATCACAAACACACCAAATGCAATAGAAAAGATCAAACCATCCAACTACACAAGTTCACCCCAAGGTTAACCAACATCCGGTGACCATGGGGTTTAGTTGTCATACTAACAAGATACATGATGAAATCCACAAAAACAGCCAAATAAAGTAATATAAAACTCCCTCAAATGATGAATGCAGAGAGACAAGTTGAGGAGAGCTTCAAATGACGGCACCAAAAGGGTGGCTTCCTGATAGAAACGTGTCCAAAACTAACAAAGAGGGTCATGATCCCCTTCAAGTCATAATAGTACCAATCACTTGAGGTCGGGCTAAGAAATTCAAGGAGGCTCTTGCTGGATTAATTCAAGAGGTTCAACTCAAACAAGATTACAAGCTCATCATCAATGAAGAACAAAGTTTGGTCCACATCATTAAAGCTATCATCAATTAGCTATTATCATTAAAACTCACCATCAATGCTTCTCATACTTCAATGCTTTGGAAAAGAAGAGTGGTTAATTTGTGATTATCCTAAAGCATGCATGAGTATTTAATGTTTCTTTTTACAAAGCGTGCATGAGTATTTAATGTTTCTTGTTTCTAAGCATGCATGAGTTTAATATTTGTTATAAGGAGTTTAATGCTTAATATTTCTTGTAATAGTCTATATAAGGGCTGAACTATGGAATGAAAAGGACTTTTGGCTAATTATTAAAAAGTGAGAGAAATCTCTTTGGTTCTTTGAAGAACTATCAAACTTATCAGGTTTGTCCTGCGGCGTTCATCTTCACTTATCAAACGGCGTGAAGGAGCCCATAAGAGTCTCGGGATTTCGCCAAAAAAATTCCATGAGGTGATACAATAAAATTCTACAATAACTGCTATAGTAACCTACTATAGTAAACTACACATTCTTCAGCCGATTTACGGGCAATTTTTCAACCGTCAGCAAACCCGTCAACAAAACCCGAGGATTTGTCATTTCCTAACTTCTTCGTTCTACATTAACTGTTGCAGTACCCGGGGCCCTAAAACGCCATTTTCGGTGTCATTTTCCTTCTCTTTTACGTTATCGAGCTCACCAGGGCATTCTCAAGACCTTTATTATGAAAGAGACTCATTAAATGACAAAACAACAATAATTTATCATTTTGTACATAAATAATACAACATAAATACATATAGAATACACACATTTAAATGTTTATTAAATATACAAACACCTAAGCGTTTGCTTGTCCCTAAGCAAACAACCATGAAGAACAAGGGCAAGAAGATAAACGGCTAAATGTGCAACCTCAAGCTTAAAAGTAAAGAACTCCAAAAGCACAAATGAAAAGAAATAAAGATAGTGAGTTGTTCTATGAATGACCAAGTAGAAAAGTAGTCTTGTTTTATCTAAAATGTTCTTGTGAGTGTGTGTAAACTTCCAACATCATCCTCCACACCCTGGATTACCCCACTGGTCCATTCACCACACACACTTTAATAACTACCGTTAGAAATGCTAAAGAAACCCTCAATATTCAATTAAGAGTCTCTTAGTTCCTAAATAAAACTCTAGCCTTCAAGTGACTTTACAATGAGTTCTAAGAAATCAGTAGAGATATTTATTTTATTTTATGTGTATTTATATTTTTTTTTTTTTGAGTCTGACTAATGTAGACCGCACAAGAAAATCTTTCTGGAGGATGCACATGCTGATTAGGTACAAGAGCCACCCAACTTACTCTATTACATGTCTATATAGACGCATTCGTGCTATATTAGCAGAGGAATACTGTCATAGACTCCATTTTTTTTTCTTTTTTTTCTTTTTTTCTCTTTTTTTTGTTTTTCATATATATACACTGTATCTCATGTCTCATGGTATAGAAACCTCCTTCAATACTTCACTTAAGGCTAAAGAAAAACAACAAAGGAACCGAAAGCTCTTAAAAGAAAATTGAGTGTAGAATTTAACAACCTAATGCCAATAACAAAGTGATGGGTTAGCAGGAGTATATATGGTAGAAGTTTTCATGACAATACATGAAGATGTACTAGAGATTAAAAAAAAGACTTTCATGAAAGCATAAATATATAAACAACTCACATCTATCATTCTTTCAAGCTAGTAAGTTCTAAACTAAGCATCATAGCTATCACAAGCAAATTAAGCATACAATTAAATAAAATACCACATCCCCACATATAGAGTTGTACATTGCCTTCAATGTATATAAATTAGTAGTATATGGTGGAAAAATAGCAGTATTCGGTAAGGATTGGACAATACATGTATGAATACTGGGTGAATTTGATCCAAGCGGAGTGATGAAAGTGATGCTTTGATTGAGATCCGCAAGTGCATGGGTTATCAAGTAATACCTATCGCGCAAGCAAGAGAGGGTAATATTCCCTAGGATCCCAAGAGCTGCTATTACTTCCCCCTAGACGGCAATATCTAGTTTAATAAAGATAGGTTTAAAACAAAATAAGAAAACTAATAAGAGAGATAATGATAAGTGCTTGTGTATTAGTAATACGAAGTATTCTTTTCTTATGATGAGCATTACTTTTATCAGGTTTTAACGCTAATACATGTGTATTTGTGTTCTTTTGCGCATGTAGGGTTGTGAAGCTATGTTTTGAGAGAATAATCCAAAAGTAGATTGACACGTCCGTATATGCGTGTAAACCACAAGTGCACAGGTGTCGAAGTAATAATCCCAGATGAGTGGGTTTTTTATCCACAGAGAGTAGGGAATAAAGACACTTGAGTTATTTCTTAACTAATGTGGAAGATGAATAGTGATAAGTGTGACAAAATATGAAATAATGAAAAAAAAAACAAGATAGAAAAAGGAGAAGGTAAGGCAATCGATAAAGATGGGGTACCCGGATATTGATCCGCCTAGGACAATCGTTTCAAGTGCAAGAACCCTCTATTATACTTTCTAATTGATGTAATAATGAGTCGTGGAAATCCTTAATTATATGATCCCAAATCTAAGATCAACCATACCTAACTGTACACATGTCCCGGAGGAAATATTGAATAACCTCTCAACCTCGCACTCATATAGAATTGCAATAAAGTCTAGGGATTCTAAGTGATAAACCCTATTCTTATGTATAGACCTAACCCTTTGGTCCAGGTGAAAGATCCCTAGCCACAATTAAGCCCTAGATGCTAAAATCACTTCAACGCTTCACTCCGTTGAACTCGCAACTAAGCCCCAGCGGAAGGTCATCCTTTAGCCCATTCATTTTACTATGGCCGCAAAGAACTCTTGGAACGTGGAGGTAGGATAGATCACACCAAAGCGGAAAGGGGACGCTCTGCTACCTCTCGACTCACCCTCTCAACCCTCTCTAATCTAGCTTTGTCTAACTCTCATGGTGTGTCACTCACTCACAAGAGTTACCAAGGAGAACTCTCAACCCTAGTGTCACTCTAGGGGAGTATTCATACAATCAAGCATACAAGATTGGAACTCACAATAAACATCAATTAATTAGAAGAATAATAAAGAGATTCAATAAAACGAATACATCCTAGGGTTCACAAATACCCAAGTACCCACTAGGGGTTTAGCTCTCCATGGAGCTAGATACAATCAATGAAATCGAATGTAAAAACAAAGCATCCATAGAAAACCCCTACGTTAGTCATGATGATGGTCTTGTGGAGAGTCCTCTACTCGTCGCAAGGGTTCCTTTGTCCGGCCTAGAATACACCTCGCCAGATTACTGCCGATGAAAGTTCTCCCACTAATCTTCTTCCAAACGACGCGTGACGTCGAAGCCGTAGAACCTCTCCAAAGCCCTAGCCAATACCTCTCAAAACCCTAGCCGCCGCCCTCTATCAAGTTGGGGAAAAGATGGAGAAATTGGGGCTGAATCGCGGCTTTTAAAGGGCTGGAATCGGGCATCCACACGGGCGTGTGGAATTTCAACACGCCCGTGTGGATTCTCTGAATTTCTGATTTTCTACGGGCTGTGAACAGTAACTACTACAGTAACCTACTATAGTTTTCCACCAAAAAATACTCCCGAATCCACTTATCATCGAGGCCACATAAACGGGCACACGTTTATGCCGTAGATCGCGTCGCTTCTTCAATAAACGGGTTCATTGGTGAAGATCTTGCTATCAATGCACAAGTCGGGATACGCAAATGTGACTGCCCTTATGCCCCTCCAAATCATTGTAATTGCTTGAATACATGGAGGTTGGCACACATTCACGTATCTTTGAGCCCAACTTGTGTCTTCACGTTTGTTCCTTCCAAAATTTTATCAAATAGTGCATTCGCAATTTACTTTTGGCTTCTTTTCTTAAAACATAGCTTCACAACCCTACATGCGCAAAAGAACACAAATACACATGTATTAGCACTTAAACCTGATAAAAGTAATGCTCATTGTAAGGAAAGAACACTTCGCATTCTCAACACACAAGCACTTATCATAGATCATAAATGCACTATTTGGGGGAATCTTGGAAGCAACAAACGCAAAGACACAAGTGAGGCTCTAAGATACGTGAATGTGTGCCAACCTCCATGTATTCAAGCTATTACAATGAGCACTGCAGCAAATTACTGTAGCAAGACAATGTAGTAGTTACTGTTCACAACCGGCTGAAAATCAAATTTCCAGGGATTCCACACGGGCATGTGAAATTCCCCATGCCCGTGTGGAAATTCCACAGGCCCGTGTGGCAGATCCATAGGGGCGTGTGGTTGCCCGATTCCAGCCTTATTTAACACGTGATTCAACCCAATTTTAGAAATCTTCTTTCCCCATTCTCTCCAACTTTTCTCCATCTTCTGAGAGGCCATCGACTAGGGCTTTGAGAGGCTTTTGGCACGTCTTTGGAGTGGTTCTCCGGATTCAACACCGCGCTTCGCTTGGAAGGAGGTTATTGGGGAAGCTTTTGTCGGCACCGGTCCAGGGAGGTATGTCCTAGGCCGGACAAGGGAACCTTTGGAGAAGACGAGGTTACTCCACAATACCATCGACATGAATACCAAGGGGGTTTTCCTATGGATTGCTTATCTTTACTTTTAATTTCGTTAGTGATTGTATTGTGCTCCATGGAGAGCTAAACCCTTAGTGGGTACTTGGATTTTGTAAACCTTAGGATGTTATTGTTTCTTTGACCTTCTATTATACTTTCCTTAATTGATGTTTTTAATTGAGTTCTAATCTTGAATGATTGTTGAATGATTTCTCCCCTAGAGTGACACTAGGGTTGAGAGTCAATATTGGTAATCTTTGTGGATGGGTAACACGCAATGAGGATTAGACAAAGCTAGATCGGAGAGGGTTGAGAGGGTGAGTCGAGAGGTAGCGAGGTGTTCCCTTTCCACTCCGGTGTGATTTATCCTACCTCTATTTCTTAGAGCTCTTTGCAGTTACAATAGAGTGAAGTGCTAAGGGATGAACTCTGCTGAGGCTTAGTTGCGTGAGCAACAGAGTGAAGCATTGAAGTGACTTTAGTATTTGGGGCTTAATTGTAACTAGGGGTCTTTCGCCTGGACCAAAGGGTTAGATCTATATATAGGAATAGGGTTGGTTATGTGCCTGCAAGTGTATGGGGTCACCAAGTAATACCTTGTGTAAAATCACATGGATCGTATTCCACGGGGATAAGGAGCTCCTATTACTCCTCCATCACTTACTTTCTAACCTTACAACTTAAACATGGTATACTACTCTAATACATACAAGAATGTAAATAAATCATAAGTATAACAATTCCAAGGCAAGCAAAGAGATCACAAGAGTAATGATGATGTAAATAGGCCTAGGGATGAGGATCCCCATGAAGGGTCATTATGGTATATGGATGCAAGATAAGAGTAAAGTAAGGGTGATTTAAACCGAAGGATTCCAAGAATAGTTTAACCCCAATTTCTCGGTGATTAAACACTAATCCCATACAAATGTCAATTAGGATCTCT
This sequence comes from Dioscorea cayenensis subsp. rotundata, assembly GCF_009730915.1. NCBI lineage: Eukaryota > Viridiplantae > Streptophyta > Magnoliopsida > Dioscoreales > Dioscoreaceae > Dioscorea > Dioscorea cayenensis. The sequence continues at coordinate 15,112,996 of NC_052485.1, read as the reverse complement.
CCTTAATTACATTCTTATGATCGCATTAAGTGTAGGGAAATCCCGTAATAAGGACATACTTACCCTAAGTGTATCCTTAAGATTCAGAGGGATTACCGACACCCAATCTCTGGGCATATCGATACAAGAATACCCCTTCTCGCTCATTAAAGATCTAGTACATGCGAGTAGGTCACATCTTCACATACAACTCAATAAAGAACTAAGGATCCCTCCATTTTATAGTTCTGGACATGAAGAACAATGAGCCAAGATATAAATCAACCCAAATACATTCCAAATGAAGGTTTAGCATCCACAGTACATGATGAACCCCCCAAGGTTCACCTACATCCGGTGGCCTTGGGGTCTAGTATGCCATCATACAAACAAGTGTCACAAACTCAACAAAACCCAGAAATAAATGCATAAATGGCACTCCCTAGTCCGAATAATGATGAAGAAAAACAATGTCGGCCAAATGACGCTTCCTCTAGCCCAAGGAATGCCGAATGCTCCTCTTCTTTTGATGATGAAACTCTCCCCTTGAAATCCAAACTCTTGATCACCTCCAAGCCTCAAGCCAAGCTCTCCCAAGATGATGTCTTCGTTTTTCTCTTCTTCCCTAAGTGTTGGCTTCCAAAAGTTCAAAAGTCCCCCAAGAATAGCCTCCAAATGCCCTCATATACCCCAGTACACTCCCTCTCCAAACCAGCCCGTATGCCTCTCAAAATAGACTCAACAACCCCCCAAGATGCCCTCCATACTAGCGGTATACTGGCTCAATGAGGACCTCCATACTGGTGGTATACTGGTTCAATGAGACCTCATTGAAGGCATTTGGGGTAGGCAAAAGTGCACTCTAGCACTCATAATAGTATCCATACTGGCTCAATGAGCACCTCACTGAGCTAATATATGCCTTCAAACACACTATCCTCTTCTCTGGCTACAATAATCATCCCGGGGTCAATCCAAGGCAGCATTGAGGCCGTATGCCATGGTTCAATTTTTGACTTGAAAACTCTCCAGGTGCTATAGTGGAAGCTACAGTGATCTTGCAACATTACTGATGCTACAGTACTCCCACTACAGTATTTTGCTATAGTGAGGCATTGAGTAAGAAGTTAGACACTATAACTTCTTTGAGATTGGTGGTCGTAACGAGTTGTGATGGATGTGGAGGGGGGCATGCCCCATCTGATTGCCCGATAGCCTTTTGTGGTACACCATTCATTGAGCAAGTTGACTATGTGGGTAATGCAATGAGAAACCAAGGCAATCCTCATAGCAATACCTACAATTAGGTTAGGAGGAACCACCCTAATTTCTTATGGAATAACCAAGAGAAACATAAGGCCACCGCACCACTAGGTTTTCAACAACAACAAGCCCCAAACATGGAGAATAGAGTTTCAGGCTTGGAGACCCAGATGTCCGATCTAGAGAAAGCATTGACCCGATTTGTGCAATCATCGGATACACGGTTCCAATTGGTCAAGGCTACACTTTGTAACCACACCGCTTCATTGTATAATTTAGAAAATCAAGTGGGAAGCTTGCCAAGCAATACCGAGACTAATCCAAGAGAACATGTGAAGGCGATCACTTTGAGAAGTGGTCATGAGGTTAAGGGTAGGCTTCCAAGTGAGAAGACCAATGTTGAAGCACCTGAGGTCATGGAGGTTGAGGAGAGAGCCAACAAAGAAAAGAAGGTGGCACCCCCACCTTACAAGCCAAGAATCCCTTATCCTTCAAGATTGAAGAACGACCAAAATGATAAGCAATACAAGAAGTTCTTAGGTCTATTTAAGCAATTGCACATCAACATTCCTTTTGTATAGCCATTGTATCAAATGCCTCGGTATGCTAAGTTCTTGAAAGATCTTTTGACCAACAAGAGGAAATTGGAAGAAAGTGCATCGGTGATCTTAGATGGCTGTTGTTCGGCGGTGTTGCAAAAGAATATGCCAAATAAGAAGGAAGACCCCGGAAGCTTTGTGATACCGTGCAACATTGGCAATTTGGGTGAAGAGATGGCATTGGCGGATTCATGGGCTAGTATCAACGTCATGCCGTATTCTTTCTTTCAGAAGCTAGGCTTGGGAGAGCTTAGGCCAACTCGAGTGATATTGCAATTAGCAGACCGAACGGTGAGACATCCGAGGGGCATCATTGAAGACGTTCTTATCAAGGTGGACAAGTACATATTTCCTGTAGACTTCGTAGTGTTAGATGTCGATGAGGATGCAGATGCTCTTTGATACTTGGGAGGCCATTCTTGCTTACTTCCAAGGCATTAATCGACATGGATGGCGGGGAGTTGACATTGAGGGTTGGAGATGACAAGCTCACATACCGACTCGCCGAGGCCATGCGACATTCTCTTGACTTTGATGTTTAATACATTGCATGATAAAAGCAGCCTCTGAGTGTATTTATAGGTTCAGAAATTTTTTGCAGAGCCTACAGTTTTTCTAAGGCATCTAGAGAAAACGCATGAGTGTGTGGAATTTCCACACGCCTGTGGGTTTATACTTAAAAGCTCATCCAAAGAACGCACTGGGGTGTGGACTCGGCCCTATGAACGATCTAGCGATGGTCGCACACCCGTGTGTAATTTCCACACGGGCGTGTGTTTTCCTGTAGAGACTTAGAAATTTTCCCGAGAAGACACAGGGGCGTGGACTCGGCCCTATGGATGACCCAGTTACAAACGCACGGGTGTGGGTTAGTTCCACATGCCCGTGCAGATCTCTACAAAAGAGTTCTCTTCCATCCCGAGAATATACAAGGGTGTGGGAGTGCCCTGTGAACTGGCCCTGTGAAATATCCACGCCCGTGGGGAAATTCCGCACGGGCATGGGAAATACTTAGAGAATTTTCTCAGATGAGCAGAGGAGCCACAGGGGCATGGGGATGCCCCTGTGGGTCGGGCTCATGGGCGTGGGTAATTTCTGCACGCTCATGTGGATGCGTTCAGAAGAATAAGCTGTTTTCCCGAGAGTGCACAGGGGCGTGCATCTACCCCTGTGGAGCTCTCCAATAGAGTCGCACAGGAGTGGGTAATTTCCACACGCCCGTGTGGACACACAGAATTTAAAGAAATGTGGGTTTTCTTTAAAATTTCTTTGAGTTTCTTCTTTATTACAACTTCAATCTCTTAGAGAACACCTTTAATCACTTCCACGACCTCTTACCGTCGATCTAGCAAATTTTTACACAAGTTTCCCGGCTTATTTTTGAAGTTTTCATCTTTTCTTCATTTGTAAACTTTCTTTCTCTTTTCTTTTAGATATACTTGATGTTAATGGTTAAAAATGGTGAATGTTGTTTCGTTGCTATGAGAAAATGGTCTGTGCATGCTTAGAATAAATTCAGTGATGAAATTGTGGTGTAATTTTGGAATTTCGACATGTGGCCATGCGGTTTTCACACCCCACGAATCCACACGGGCGTGGCAAATTTCCACACGACCGTGTGGATATCTGCAGTATTACTTTATGAGCTTCTTTGATCGTTTCTTCTTTAATTTTTGTAGATATGGCACCCCGGTCAAAAAAGCAAGATGACAAGTGACCACATGAGCCGTCCCCTGAACCGGAGCATTTGGGATTTGCTATTCCCGAGCACCAGGCACGATTTGAGAGGTTGTCAAAGATTAGGTTTAGATAATCTCGGTTCTTGAATTTGAATGCGCTAAGAGAGGTGCAGCGGGGATATGAACTAGCCACTGAGATCGAGAAGCTGTTGGTTGTATGAAGCTAGAGAAGGTTATTTTTGATTCAAGAACCAGCTATCTGAGCATTGATGCTCGAGGTTCTAGCGTCTTTTCAGTTCGACCAATTATATTCCAGATTCGATAGTGTGGACACCGTGCAGTTTCAAGTATTTGGGCATCATTACAGTATGAGTGTCACATAGTTTTTCATCATGATGGAACTGTATGATGAGGCTTTTACTGACACGGAGGAGTATGGGCGCCTACCAACTGATTATCTGGGCAGCTTGACTCCTCAGAGTGCATACAGGACATTATGTGGACAGGGTCAATACAATCCAGGGGTGTCTAAGGCCACATGCTTGACCCGGCCGAGCTATAGATATATACACGTAGTGCTCAGTAGATCAATGAGCGGCTGAGGTGAGAGCACAGGTGTGTTGAGTTAGCAGGATCTACTTTACTTATTCTTGATTGTCCAGATAGTGCTGATTCATCTAGGGCATATCGTGGTCGATTATCTTCGTCATCAGGGCCAGTATACTAGAGTTGGTGTTCTGTTCTTAGGCCCCTAAATCACCAAACTTATCATGGGGATGGGATTATTAGATGCTATCAGGAGGGCCGAGAAGGCCATTATACCGACTCCACTTGGCATAGACACTATAAGATTGATGGGGATGATCTGGAGATGCAGACCAGGAGCGTATATGATGATCACGCCCCCTTCTGAGGCAGTCGAGGTCGAGGATGACACCGGAGAGGATTCACAGCCAGTGTTCGAGCCATAGACAGAACAGGCACAGGCAGAGGCTACCCCGACACGCAGTAGCACCCACCGGTTTGGATATTTTCTCCACCTCGAGCCCATGATCGATTAGAGAGGCTTGAGAGCGCTGTAGGGGTGCTACATGCAGACTTAGCTGAGCTTAGCACTACACATGCCACGAACCACACAGAGGTGATGGCACGTTTTGATAGTCTACAGCAGTTACTCCAGTATGTGACCTAACTCTTCATGATGTGACCTCGGACCCCTCCGGTCCTACCAGCCTCACCATCACCAGATCCACCGGCACCATTCGATTACATACCACCAGCAGTAGTAGCAGAGCCAACAACAGATGACACCGACACTTGATGCATCTTTCTTTCTTTCTTGTTATTTCATTTCTTATTGTTGTTAGACTTTCACTATTCAGAAAGTATTTTCCTTCTGAGTATGTCTTTTATTTTCATTTTGTTGTCTCGAGTTGTATTCATTGCCTTATCTTTTATATACTTGAGCTGTCTTTGTTTTTATTAAGCTTCACTGAACCCCCTTGTGTATGCGTGCAGGTGGTCTTGTTAGTATGGGAATTGAGAACTAGTCATGGACACGGCCAATGTGGGCCGTGTGTGCTTCACAACCAGTTGGAACTTTACTCTCAAGGATTTAGCTCCATCAAACGCAACACTAGGAGTCAGGGGAGTATTACTTTGATTGCCCACTCCCACATACTTTTCTTGATTGTTATACTTTCTATAGAGCTTGCATGTGTACATTGAGGGTAATGTACATCTTAAGTGTTGTGGGGGGTGGGCGCCAGTTCACATTGCACATATCTTTTACACAAGTTTTGATTGATATACATGCTCACATAGCTAATGGCGGTTCACCTTAGTTGCAATGAGTGTATTCTTGAGTTTAGGAGAAGTTTTAACATTGAATGTTCTCATGCTCTAATTTTTACTTGAATTTCTAGGAATTTTTACCCGAATGACACTTGTTGCACTACTCCCTCATGAAACTCTTTTGGAAACTCAAGTTCGTTGTTTAAGGGACTAATTAGTTTTGTTTCTTGTTCTATTATAAAAAAAATTGGAAAAATAAAAGAAAGAAAAAATAGGTATATTGTTTAGTTGTGCATTTGGGGTGGAAAGGGCTACCACCTATGAAGTATGAAGCTACTCTCATAAGTCGGATACTAGTTATGCCCTAATGAGAGAAAGAGCTATCTCATGGGATGAGTGAAATCTACCACCCCGATAGAAAGAGCTACCACCTCGAAAGTGTGAAAGCCACCTTCGCAGCCGCTTCGGAAAGGGCTGCTTAAGAGGATGTGTGAAGCTACTACCATCTCTTTGCTTTGTTATGTTGTGTAGATAAATAAGTCCTTTATACTTAGAACCTTGAGGAGTATAGCTTGGGTTGAATTGAGTGAGTGTACACACACTTACACGATTTCGGGTTGTGGTCCTTTTTTATTCAAGTTTTTAGCTAGAGCATTGATTTTTCGTATTTAGTGTTGAAATTCCTATTACTCATAGAATTTTTTCCTTGCATGCTTTGGTGAACCTAAGGCCGAGCACTTTCAATCTTTCCTTTTTCTATACTTCAATATTTTATTTTTTGCTTGAGGACAAGCAAAAGCTTAAGTGTGGGGGAGTTTGATAAGTGCTTGTGTATTGATAGCAAGATCTCCACCAATGAGGCTTTTGATTGAAGAAGAGTTGCGATCTACGGCATAAACGTGTGCCCATTTATGTTGCCTCGATGAAAAGTGTGGAATTGGGAGTGTTTCGGCGGAGTACTATAGCAAATCACTGTAGCAAGACACTGTGACACTTACTGTTCACATTCGGCCGAAAATTAGAATTCCAGAGAATTCACATGGGTGTGTGGAAATTCCCCACGCCTGTGTGGAAATTCCACAGGCCTGTGTGGAAGATCTACAGGGGCATGTGGATGCCCAATTCTAGCCCTATTTAAGCAGCAATTCAGCCCAATTTTGGAAATCTTCTTTCCCCCTTCTCTCCAACTTTTCTCCATCTTTTGAGAGGCCGTCAACTAGGGTTTTGAGAGGCTTTTGTCACGTCTTTGGAGTGATTCTCCAGATTGGACACCTCATTTCACTTGGAAGAAGGTTATTGGGGGAGCTTTCGTCGGCACCAATCCGGCGAGGTGTGCCCTAGGCCGGACAACGGGACCTTTGCAGAAGACGAGGCTACTCTACAAGACCATCGACATGAATACCGAGGAGTTTTCCTATTGATTACTTATCTTTACTTTTCAATTTCATTATTGATTGTATCTTGCTCCATGGAGAGCTAAACCCCCTAATGGGTACTTGAATTTTGTAAACCCTAGGATGTTATTGTTTCTTTGACTTTCCATTATGCTTTACTTAATTGATGTTTTTAATTGAGTTCCAATCTTGAATGATTATTGAATGATTTCTCCCCTAGAGTGACACTAGGGTTGAGAGTCAATATTGGTAATCTTTGTGGATGGGTGACACGCCATGAGGGTTAGACAAAACTAGATTGGAAAGGGTTGAGAGGGGAGTCGAGAGGTAGCGGAGTGTCCCCTTTCCCCTCTGGTGTGATTTATCCTACCTCCATTTCCTAGAGCTCTTTACGGTTACAATAGAGTGAAGTGCTAAGGGATGAACTCCACTGGGGCTTAGTTGCACGAGCAACATAGTAAAGCATTGAAGAGACTTTAGTATCTAGGGCTTAATTGTAACTAGGGATCTTTCGCCTAGACCAAAGGGTTAAATCTACACGTAGGAATAGGGTTTATCACTTGGAATCCCTAGAACTCCATGCAACCTTGTGCAATGTGATGTGTTGAGACTGAGTGATTTCTCCGCCAGGACATAGTGTAGGGTTAGTCACAATTGACCTTAAGTTTGGGACCGTGTACTTTAGGATTTCCGATGACTAATTAAGCATTAATTAAGTAATATAATGGTAGGTCTTTCACTTGAAGCAAGTCTTAGGGGGAGCATTGTCCGAGTACCCCACTTCTATCAATTGCCTTACCTCTCACTTACTTGTGCCTCTCATTCTTGTTTCTTTTATTTCTATTTACATCACATCTTATCAACCCAATCATTATCCATCTTTACTTGGTTAAGTAGCAATTTAGGTATTTTTATTCCCTACTCTCTGTGGATATGATACCCCACTCACTTTGGCTTTATTACTTCGATAAACCTATGCACTTGCGGGTCACACGCAAGGGGCGTTGTCAGATAACTATAGACAAGTTGGGCTAAGGCACACATGAAAGCACATTAAGGAAGCAAATAACAATGAAAGTAAGAGGCCCTAAGCGAGAAACCCCTTGGGACTACTAAACCTAGAAGGATGCTAGAATTACACAAGCAATGATGGTTTTGGGCCAAGAGACATCCACAAGTAGGTTACCTCGATGGTCACGGCGATTAACCACAAATCACATACAAGTATTGGGTCAGAATCGCTTCCGCCCAAATCCTCCTATGATTGTATTACTCCTAGGAAAATCTCTAATTAGGGTCAAACTCAATACCTAGATTCATCCCTAATGGTTGGAGGGGTACGAAATACCCGATGGTTATGGTATATTTATATAATGAATCCTTTCTAAGCCAAGTGTGTCAAGTATAAAGGCGATCGTCACACAACCAAGTACAACCTACAAATCAACTGACAGAGATCTCATGTAATTTGACTCATTAAAGAACACAAATCTTAAACCACAAACCAAACCAAATGCCATAAATGTAAATCACAACATCCATACAAGCAAGTTCATCCCAAGGTTCACCAGATGCCCGGTGACCTCAAGAGTCTAGTTCAACATGAACAAGAGAGAAATCTCAAAATACATAGGAAACATGAAGAAAACCAAAGAAACTCTCTTGAAATATTGACTAGATGGTGGTGATGAGAGCTTATCAATCGGTGCCGGCAAGCTCCTTGATGATCTCCTTCATAGCAACCTTATTTTCCCCCTTGATCATGCTCCTTAGATTTGCCTTCTCCAACCCCTTGAAGCCCTAGAAGTTGATGGTGGAGAAAGAGTGGCCAAAGACCCCTTCAATGATGCCCTAACCCATCTTTTAAAGTGTTCTCTGGTTAGCTTCACCGCCTGGTTCACGGGCATGAAGAAGCCCATCAGAGCTTTGGGATTTCAGCCGAAATTTCCATAAAGTGCTACAGTAAACTATGCATTCTTCAGCCAGTTCATGGGCGTCTTCACGTCCATCAGATAACCCGTCAATGAAACCCGAGACTTTGCCAATTCTTCATCTTGTTGTGCTACAGTGTTTAATATATTGCCTAAGGCCTTAAAACACCATTTTTGGTGTAGATTTCTTCCCGAATGCATTCTTGGGCTCATCTAGGCTTCTTCTAGGCGTGTAACACAAATAGAAATGATTAAACCACACAAAGGGAATCGATTCATCCAAATACACATAAATAGTCACAAGCATATACGTATAAAATAAATATATTTAGATGTTTATCACGCTTCTATCATTATAATCCAACAAAGATCAAGAAGCATATCACACTTAAGACTCATAAATATGGTGAAGCAAGCTAACAAGAATCAAAACAGATAGATTTTAGTAGGGAATAAACCCTTGCTAACTACAGAGTACAAAACATCAAACATAACACAAAATGTGATAAAGTACAAAAAATAATCAACAAAAACATCACAAGACAACTCATGCGTGCTGTCTGTCTGGTGGGAGCGGTGGTGCTACAGATTTGGTGCCAACAGAGGAAGAAGATCCACTAATGAAAGCGAAAACCTCAGCCATATCTCACTCAACTCAGGGCTGGGATGCAACAATCTCCCTCTACCCCTACTTAAGGACCCTAAACTGATGTTGGGTCTCTGCTTGTAACTCCTGGAGCCTGATCTCAAGTGTCTATGGCCTCACATCTGGCTCAGACTCTTACGCTGTCACAGTCTCTGTCTCATGCTCATGTGATAGTTTAGCCTCGAGCTCTCTCATCCCCTAATGTTGTGCCAGACAGAAAGTGTCATCCCTCCTCTCAACTATCCTGATAGAAGATAAAGTGGGCATCCTAAGAGGAGCGGTGCTACCAATGGTGTGCATTCCTCGAGTACTAACACACCCCTTATGTGTGTGTACCGCAAGTGCATGGGTCGTCAAAATAATAAAATAACCCGGTGAGTAGGTAGTCAAATCCATAGGGAATAGTTGCTTAGAAACACAAAGTATTTCTACTTAGCTAGAGTGAGAACCAATTTGAGATGTTGCTTTAAAATATCAATGTAAATAAAAGTAAAAGAGAAAAGAGAAAGCAAGAGGAATAAAGAGAGGTAATCGATGGTAAAATAGGGTACTCGGACAATGCTCACCCTAGGACTATTGTTTCATGTGCAAGACTAATATTATGCCTCCTAATTGAAGTTTAATGAGACGTGGAAATCCTAAGACATACGGTCCAAAAACTAAGGTCAATCATGACTAGCCCTCTACACTATGCCCCGGGGAAAAGAATACTCTTAACACCTAACACTGTGTGGGACTGCTTGATGCTCTAGGGATTTCAAGTGATAAACCCTATTCCCTAGTATAAATCTAACCCTTGGGTCTAGGCGAAAGACTCCTAGTCACAATTAAGCCCCAACACTAAGGATTACTACAAGACTTCACTTTATTACTTGCGCAACTAAGCTCTAGTGGAGTTTGTCTCTTAACACTTCATTCTATCATGACCGCAAAGAACTCTTGGAGTGTAGAGGTAGGATAAATCACGTCGGAAGAGAAAGGGGATGTTTCGCTACCTCTCGACTCACCCTCTAAACTTTCTTCAATCTCGCTAGGTCCAATCCTAATAAGTTGTCACCCCTTCATAGGATTACCTAGATAGATTCTCAACCCTAGTATAACTCTAAGTGAAAATCACATCAATAAACACACAAGATTGAAACTCAATTAAAACATCAATTAAAGAAAACATAATAAGAGTCAATGAAAATCATCATAGGGTTTACAAGTCCAAGCACCCACTAGAGGTTTAGCTCTCCATAGAGCAATAAAAAATCGACAATGAAATCAAAAGTAAGTGCAAGCAATCCATAGAGAAAACCCCCTTGCCATCCATTTCGATGGTCTTGAAGAGCCGGCTCGTCTTCTCTAAAGGTTCCCTTATCAAACCTAGGGCACACCTCGCCGAATCAATGCCGATGAAAGCTCCCCCAATAGTTCTCCTCCAAAGGAACTCGATGTCGAATGCTGTAGAACTGCTCCTAAAACCCAACAAAAGCCTCTCCAAACCCTAGTCGCACCCTCCCCAGAAGATAGGCAAAAGATAGGAAGAAGATCCCCAAATAAAACTCTGAAAGCGGTATTTATAGGGCTAAAATCAGGCATCTACACATGCGTGTGAAATTTCCACACGGCCATGTGAATTTCCAGGTCTTCTTTTCCTGCGTGTTGTGAACAGTAACTGCTACAGTAATTTTACTGCATTGAACATCTACAGTACTACGCTGACATATTCTTGATTTCACTTCCTTCATCAAGGCCGCATGATTGGGCACACATCCATAGGGTATATCACATCGCGTCTTCAATTAAACCACATTGACAAAGTTCTTAACAATATTGCATAAGTCAGAACATGTGAGTGTGACTGCCTTTGTGCCCCTCCACTTTGTGTATTCACTTGAGCATAATGGAGGTTGGCACATACCCACATGTCTATAATCACAACTTGTGCCTTGACCCTTGTTCGATCCAAGAATTTCATCAACAATCGTGTCCACGATCTACCTTTGCTTCCTTTCTTCCAAACTTGTCTCTACAACCCTAGATGCACAAAAGAACACAAATACACACGAATTAGTTATAAAATCTGATAAAAGTAATATTCAATGTAAGAAAAGTATACTTTGTATTAATTATACACAAGCACTTATCAAGTACAGTCTATTAATCTCATACCTCTAATCAATCACATGATATGGGTCCAGTAGAGATGGTCCCGAGGCGTACGTGTTGTCCCTGATGAGAAATAATGTCAGCGAAGAAGTATCCCATATGGATCGGGTATCGCTCAAAGATGCTGTAGAGCATGAGAAGATCAGTATGTGACACAACCCCTGAAGAGTCTAACCTATCCCCAACCCCTCTAGTTAGTAGCGCATGAATGTAGCAATGGGTGGGGTTGGTCATTTGGAATGCTTTTCTCATCCTAGAACTAGCGATGGTGGCCTCATATCTATCCGATGAAGTGTGAGACGGGAAATCCATGGGTGAGGAAAGTTGGGTGATTGAGTGTCGGCACCAATGTAGGGCCCCAAGTAAACACCCAAGTCGGCATGATCGATCTTGTACCTACTCTGAAAAGCTTGAAACGACATTTAGCTTGCTTGCTAGAAAAAGTTGCAATGCCTAACTACCTCAATTGTGCTCAAGACTTCCAAAGTAAGCTCGCAGTAGGTAGGTTCCTTGATGTTAAACACCTTGTCCCAACCGTTATACGATATGTGCTCCGATATAGCTTTATCCAAGCCTAATGCTCTCAAGATATCCCAATCGATATAACATACAGTGCCGAATGATTTTTGGGCAAACAACGCGTATCTTGACTTGTGCTCGTCATTCTCAAAGCGTGGTTCTATAGTAGGAGGTGCGTCGTCCCTCCATGCTCTCTTGAAATCCATATGCTTCGCCGGCATATCTACAAGACAAGAAGTGATCAAGCAAATACTAAAATAAACAAGTGATCATGATAGCATAGAATGAAAAATTTCAAGGATTACCACTGTAAATTCCGAAAAAAAAAATTGCACGAGTTTCCTTTGTTCATGGAGAATAAAAACTTTTACAAGCCTTGAAATTCCCTCAAAAACCTACCAAAATGATAAACATTCATTCCCCAACAAGAAGATCATCCATTCATCAAGAGAAAATGAGGGAAGAGAAGAAAAAAGTAACATTCTCAAAACTAGGGTTTAGAGAGATATAACTTTGAAAGTTGATGAAAATGATGGTGAAACACTCAATAAACCTTGCGTAACAAGTGTCCAAGAATAGGATAGTGATCTAGAGCAAGAAATTTGGAGAAAAATGGTGAAGAAATGAGTGAAAAAAAGCGGAGAAATGAGGAAGATATGAGAAGAAGAAGAATAATAAGATAGAGAGAGAAAAAGTGGCAAGATGCCCCTATAAACGGGTGCCCCGACCTGCTGACAGGTTGCTTGATGGGTCAAGCAACCCGTTAAGCTCTTCCAAGAGCTTTACGGCCGGCTTGCTGGGCTAAGAAGCCCGGCAAGCCTCTCAGCCAGCCTACACAGTTAAGAATAACCCATGAAGCACCCTGTTAAGCTCCAAAACACTCTCAAAACTCTCAAAAGGTTTGTTCCAATCCGGTATGGTTAAGATCGGTGGTTGCACTAGTTTCTCATTTAACAAATTGAATGTAATCAGAAAGTCATTCCCAAAATCAAAAGAGATATCCTTTTCAAGGAGTTTGGTCAACAGTTGCGTGATCTTTGAAAAATCCTTGATGAACCTTCTGTAAAAACCCGCATGCCCCAAGAAACTACGAGCCCCTTTTACATTCGTAGGTGGAGGAAGCTTCTCTATGACTTCAATCTTCGCCTTATCGACTTCCATCCCCACTTGGGAAATCTTATGTTCGAGGACAATGCCTTCTGGAATCATAAAGTGATATTTCTCCCAATTAAGAACAAGATTTATGTCTTCACACCTCACTAGCATTCTCTCCACGTTCTTTACACACATGTTGAAGGAGTCTCTGAATACCAAAAAAATCATCCATAAACACTTCCATTATGTCCTCGAGAAGATCATCGAAGATGGCAGTCATGCAGCACTGAAATGTCGCCGGTGCATTACACAACCAGAAAGGCATTCTTTTGTACGCAAAGGTACCATAGGGGCAAGTGAATATTGTCTTCTCTTGATCCTCTAGAGCTATTGGAATTTGGAAATACCCCAATATACCATCAAGGAAGCAATAAAACTGATGTCCTGCCAACCTCTCCAACATTTAATCAATAAACAGTAATGGAAAATGATCCTTTCGAGTATCATCATTTAGCCTTCTGTAGTCAATGCAAACACGCCAGCCCGTGACTGTCCTGGTTGGAATTAGTTCATTGTTTTCATTCTTCACAACCATCATTCCTCCCTTCTTCGGGATTACTTGAGTTGGGTGTACCCATGCACTGTCGGAGATGGGATAAATAATTCCCACATCAAGTAGTTTTACCACTTCTACTTTGACAACTTCCTTCATGTTTGGGTTTACTCTTCTTTGGTGTTGGATCACAAATTTATAATTATCCTCCATCAAGATTTTATGAGTGGAAAATGATGGATTGATGCCCTTGATATCTGAGATCTTCCAAGCAATAGCCAATTTATGCCTTTTCAACATGCTAACAAGCTTCTCCTTCAGATCTATAGACAAATTTGAAGGCATGATTACAGGGAGCTTTGATTCTTCAATTAAAAGGCCATACTCCAAATGTGTCGGCAAGGTTTTAAGCTCTAGTTCGGGTGATTCCTCAATTAATGGGCGCAATCTGCTTTCTTTCAATCTGTCAATTTCCTCTAAATTGCTTGCCTCATGTTCATAGTCATTCTCCATCTCTTCCACTTGTGCATGTGCTTCTGAATGGTCTTCAACAACTATCAAATCCTCCATCTCACAACTTTCCTTCCCTGACATTGACACACCCAAAGAGAAAAGTTCTTGTCTTTGTTCGTGATAAGATGAGTCAAACTGAGCAAGAACACTCTCCAAACTTTCTTCTAAGTGATTAGTCATAGATGCCAATGCAGATTTCTCAAACTAATCTAGTACACTACCTAATTCACCATTCTGATCCAGAATTCTAGAAATGTAATCAACGACTGATTCTTCCACTAGATGGTGAATAGTATAGTACTCTTACAGAAGAAAACACGGCGTGGCTTGTACTGCAAGCAGTTAAACTTTTTGTTCTATATTTTCAACCATCCCCGTGATTGTGTTAAATAATTTAGGTATATTGATCATTTTTCCTGTAATCAAAGAAAAAGAACAAATTAGAACGGTGGAAAAGTGAGAAGATGTGAAATATAATGAATAATGAATAACTAAGATAACAAAGTGCAAAGTATCTCTAAACTCCTACTCCCCGGTAACGGCGCCAAAAAGTTGACAACGCCCTTGCGTGTGACCCTCAAGTGCATGGGTTTGTCGAAGTAATAAATCCCAAGTGAGTGGGGTATCGTATCCATAGGGAGTAGGGAATAAAAATACTAAAATTGCTACTTAACCAAGCGAAGATGAATAATGATTGTGTTGATAAAGTGTAATGTAAGTAGAAACAAAAGAAACAAGAACGAGAGACCCAAATAAGTAAGAGGAAAGGCAATCGATAGAAGTTGAGTACTCGGACAATGCTCCCCCTAGGACTAATGTTTCAAGTGCAAGACCTACTATTATACTTCCTAACTAATGCTTTCATGGAAATCCTAAATCACACGGTCCTAAACCTAAGGTCAACCGTGACTAACTCTACACTATGTCCCGGCGGAGAAATTGCTCAGTCTTAACACCTCACACTGTGCAAAGTTGCATGGAGTTCTAGGGATTCCAAGTGATAAACCCTATTCCTATGTGTAGTCACAATTCATCCCAGATACTAAAGTCACTTCAACACTTCACTCTGTTGCTCACGCAACTAAGCCCCAGCGGAGTTCATCATTTAGTTCTTTACTCTATTGTAACCGCAAAGAACTCTAGGAATTGGAGGTAGGATAAATCACACCAGAGGGGAAAGGTGACGCTCCGCTACCCCTCGACTCACCCTCTCAACCCTCTCCAAACTAGCTTTGTCTAACCCTCATAGCATGTCACCCATCCACAAGGGTTACCAAGATGAACTCTCAACCCTAGTGTCATGGTTGATCGCCCACAAGTGTACGGGATCGCCAAGTGATACCTTGAGCTAGCGCCCAAGGATCGTATTCCACGGGGCTAAGGAGCTCCTATTACTTATCCATCACCTATTATCTAACCTTACAACTTGAGCATGGTATACTACTCTAATACATGCAAGAATGTAAATAGAGCACAAGTATAACAATTCCAAGGCAAGCAAGGAGATCACAAAAGCAATGATAATAAAAATAGGCCTAGGGACGAGGATCCCCATGAGGGGTCATCATGATATATGGATGCATAAGAATAAAACAGCAAAGATGATTTAGACCGACGGACCTCAACAATAGTTCAACCCCAATTTCTCGGCGGTTAAACCCTAATCCCGTACAAATGATGACAAGGATCTCTCCTTAATCATATCCTTACAATTGCATTAAGTGAATGGAGATCACGCAACAAAAATACACTTAACCTAAGTTTGCCCTCATGGTTCGGAGGGGCTACCTACATCCAATTTCTCGGTATGTTGGTCAAAGATTACCCTTTTTAGCTCATTAACGATCTAGTACACACGAGTAGGTCACGTCTATGTGTACAACTTAAACAAGAACTAAGGATTTCTCCACATAATAGTTCTAGGCATGAAACACAATGAGCCAAACCATAAATCACACCAATGTATTCCAAATATAAGTGTAGCATCCAAAATACATGATGAACCCCCCAAGGTTCACCTACATCCGGTGGCCTTGGGGTCTAGTGTGCCATCATACAAACAAGTATCTCAAACTCAACAAAAATAAGAAGTAAATGCATAAATGACACTCCCTAGTCCGAATGATGATGAGGATGAAGAATGCCGGCCGAATGATGATTCCTCTAACCCAAGGAAGGCCGAATGCTCCTCCTCCTTTGATGATGAAGCTCTCCCCTTGAAGTTCAAGCTCTTGATCTCTCCAAACCTCAAGCCAAAACACCCCCAAGAATGATGTCTTCGTTCTCCTTTTCTCTCCCAAGTAATGGCTGCCAAGAGTCCCCCCAAAAGTCCCTCAAATGGCCTTCAAGATACTCTCATATACCCCCAACATCTCCCACAAATTGGCCTCTACATGGGTGGTATACCGGCTCAATGAGGAGCTCATTGAGGCCGTTTGGGGTAGGCCAAGTACACAAAAAGCTCTCAGAATAGCCTCTATATTGGCTCAATGAGCACCTCATTGAGCCAGTATGCCTTTAAGCAAATCATCTTCTTCAATAGCTACAGTAATCATCCCGGGCAGCATTGAGGCCATATGCCATGGTTTAATTTCTGACTTGAAAACTCTCCAGGTGCTACAGTGGCAGCTACATTGTTTTACTACAGTGCTGATGCTACAGTATTCCATGTACATTAATTTGCTACAGTGAATATTCTACAGTACCGCGTCCTGGTTTTCTTTTCTTTTTTGCCCAATATGTATCTTCGTGTTCTCCATGGCGTTTCTGTGCCCTGCAAAGAAAATAACATACGATTAAGCACAAAACGGGCATCAATCCTTATTGAAATATATGCTAAACACATCAAATATATACACTAAAATGCATACATTTAGACACTTATCATGTCACTCTAAGGAAGAAATCATTCAACAAGCATTCAAGATTAAAACTCAATTAAGAACGTCAATCAAGGAAAGCATAATAAAAGGTCAAAGAAACATTAACATCCTAGGGTTTACAAAATCCAAATACCCACTAGAGGGTATAGCTCTCCATGGAGCAAGATACAATCAATAATGAAATCGAAAGTAAAAACAAGTAATCCATAAGAAAATCCCCTCAGTAGTCGTGTCGGTGGTCTTGTGGAGTAGCCTCGTCTTCTCCAAAGATCCCCTTGTCCGGCCAAGGGCACACCTTGCCGGATCGATGCCGAAAAAAGCTCCCCCAATAACCTTCTTCCAAGCGAAGCGCGCTGCAGAATCCATTGAACTACTATAAAGACTTGCCAAAGCCTCTCAAAACCCTAGCCGATGGCCTATCAAAAGATGGAGAAAAGTTGGAGAGAAGGGTGAAAGATTCCTCCCAAAATTGGGCTAAACTGCGGCTTAAATAGGGCTGGAATTGAGCATCCACAAGCCCTTATGGATTTTTCACACGGGCCTGTGGAATTTCCACACGCCCGTGTGGATTCTCTAGAAATCTAATTTTTGGCCGGCTGTGAACAGTAACTGCTACAGTGTACTGCTACACTGATTTGCTACAGTGACCTACTGCACTACTCCGCCAAAATACTCCCAATTCCACACTTTTCATCGAGGCAACATAAACGGGCACACGTTTATACCATAGATCGCAACTCTTATTCAATCAAAGGCCTCATTGGTGAAGATCTTGCTATCAATGCACAAGTCAGGATACGCAAATGTGACTTCCTTCGTGCCCCTCCAACTCATTGTAATGACTTGAATACATGGAGGCTAGCACACATTCACGTATCTTAGAGCCCCACTTGTGTCTTCGCGTTTGTTCCTTCCAAGATTCCACCAAATAGTGCGTTCATGGTCTACTTTTGGCTTCTTTTCTTAATACTTAGCTTCACAACCCTACATGCGCAAAAGAACACAAATACACATATATTAGCGCTTAAACCTGATAAAAGTAATGCTCATTATAAGGAAAGAACACTTCGCATTCTTAACACACAACCACTTATCAAACTCCCCCACACTTAAGCTTTTGCTTGTCCTCAACCAAAAAATAAAACATTGAAGCATAGAAGAAGGAAAAATTGAAAGTGCTTGGCCTTAGGTTCACCAAAGGATGCAAGGAGAGCATTCTACAAGAAAGGAAACTTTCAACTAAATACAAAAAAATCAATGCTCTAGCTAAAAACTTGAATCAAAAAGGACAACAAACCCGACATCGTGTAAGTGTGTGTAAACTCACTCAAGTAAACCCAAAGTATACTCCTCAAAGTTCTAAGTATAAGGGACTTATTTATCTACAAGCATAACAAAACAAAAGGATGATAATAGCTTCACACATCCTCTAAGGTAGTCCTTTCCGAAGTGGCCGCTAAGGTGGCTTTCACACTTTCGAGGTGGTAGCTTTCACTCATCCCATGAGATAGCTCTTTCTCTCATTAGGGCATAACTAGTATCCGACTTATGAGAGTAGCTTCATACTTCATAGGTGGTATCTCTTTCCACCCCCAATAACTAAACAATCTATTTTTTTCTTTCTTTTCATTTTCCATTTTTTTCAGCAAAATAGAACAAGAAACAAAACTAATTAGTCCCTTAAACATTGAACTTGAGTTTCCAAAAGAGTTTCATGAGTGAGTGGTGCACAAATATTAATCAGGAAAAAATACCTAGAAATTCAAGTAAAAACTAGAGCATGAGAACATTCAATGTTAAAACTTCTCCTAAACTCAAGAATACAAACATTGTAACTAAGGTGAACCACTATTGGCTACGTGAGCATGTATATCAATCAAAACTTATGTAAAAGACATGTGCAAAGTGAACTCCCCCCCATACTTAAGATGTACATTGCCCTCAATGTACACATGCAAGCACAATAGGAAGTATAGCAATCAAGCAAATATGTGGGAGTGGTAATTGAAACAATACACTCCTGACTCCTAGTGTTGTGTTTGATGGAGCTAAATCCTTGGGGGTGAAGTTCCAACGGGTTGTGAACCACACATGGCCCACATTGGCCATGTCCATAACTAGTTCTTAATTCCCATACTGATAAGACCATCTGCACACATACACAAGGGGGTTTAGTGAAGCTCAATAAAAACAAAACAACTCAAGTATATAAAGATAAAGCAATGAAATATAACTCGAGACAAAAAATAAAATAAAAACTCAGAAGGAAGATCCTTTCTGAATATACAAGTCCAAAAGATAGTACTGAAAATGAAAGATGAACAGTATAAATACAAAGTAAAGCAAAGACGCATCAAGTATCGGTGTCCTCTGTGATCGGCTCTACTACTGCAGCTAAATCAACTGGTACCGATGGATCAACTGGTGCCGGGACGGGTGATGGTGGTGCTGGAAATACCGAAGGGGTCCGAGGTCTCATAACAAACGGTGATCCCACGTCTCGCTCTAGCAGCTGTTGTATAATGTCAAAATGCGCCATGAACTCTGTATGTTGTGTGCTCTATGTCACACGAACCTCAGCCACATCCGCCTGCAATACCCCTACCGCACTCTCGAGCCTCTCAAATCGATCATTGGCTTGAGTCGGGGAAAATATCCGCACTAGTGGGGTCTTATGCACTGTAGGGGGTGCCTCTGTCTGATCCTGCTCGAGCTGTACCTCTAGCGCCGGCTGAGAACCCTCTACTGTAACTTCCTCGGTCACAAACGGCTCTGGTGGGGGTACTTTTAGTATATAAACCCCGTCCGAATACTTCCTGGACATGCCCATGAGCCTCATCGCCTCTAACCTTAGGAGTGTTGGCACTGTCGTCTTCTCGGCGCCTCTGATCGTGTCTCGTAATCCTATCCCCAGGAGAAGTCTAGTGATGTATGGGAAGGAGAAAATGACACCAATCCTGGAATAATGTCCCTGATACCTCAGGTACTCTGCTATGATGTGTCCTAAGTGAATCGGCTCGCTTCGCACCATGGAGTATAAATATAGAAGTTCTTGTCTACTCAAGAATCCAGTACGGTCACCACGGCCGTTCATTGATCTACTCAAGATGGCATAAAGTTATCTGTAGCTAGGTTGGGAGAGGCATGTAGCCTTGGACACTCTCGGTTCATACCGACCCTGACCACACAGTATCCTATCAGCTTTCTGGGGGGGTCAAGCTACGTGAAAAGTCGGTCGGTAGCTGATCATACTCCTTTGTTTCGGTGAATGCCTCATCATATAACCTGAGTCTGATAGAGAACTGCGTGACGCTCATACTATGATGCTGTCCAAAAGCTCTAAACTGAATGGTGTCGATGTTATTGAAATGGGAATAAGAGCGGTTAAACTCAAATGGGGCGAGCACCTCCAATGTGAGCAGGCGGATAGTAAGATCACAGATAAGTAACAGCCTGCGCCAACTACCCACCGACAATAACTCTTCAACCTCATCTGCCATGTCATCTGCTAACTGGACCTCCCTGAGAGAACTCAAATCCGAGGCCCACGTCTAACCAAACTTGAGCTTTGATAGTCGCTCAAACCGAGCCCGATGCTCAGGAATGGCTAATTCTATGTTTTCTGGTTCGGGTGTAGGCTCTCGAGGATGTTTGCCAGCTACTTTTTTTGTTCTCGGGGCCATACCTGCAGCATTGAAAAGAAATCAATCACAATCATTCACAAAAACAATGTTGCAGGAATCTACACGGGCCTGTGGAAATTCCACACGCTCGTGTGGATCTACGAGGCGGGGAAACCACACGCTCCTTGTGCTCAAAATCCATAGATGCATCTCCAAATCACTTTAAAACCCATCCCAAACAAATGTCAACCATTTTTAGCACAAAAATGAGTTAAATTTACCCATTTAAATAAAGAAATCAAAGAAAATCAAGAAATGGCGAAGAGAAGAGAGAAAAATAGGTTTACCGACAAGATGAAGTTGAAAATCTGTAAATCGGGCAGAAAACTTGAGTTGAACTTCTCTAAACCAATGGTGGATGGTCGGGAAAGTGTGAGAGAGTGTTCTCCGAGTGTTTAGACATGTGAAAATAAAAAGGGCTTGATAGATTTATAAAGGAAATCGTAGCCTTATAATTTCTGCACATCCACACGGGCGTGTGGAAATTACCCAGGCCCGTGTGACACCACAGGAGACCCCACAGGGGCAGACGCACGCCCCTGTGTGCTCTCGGGAAAACACTCAATGCTTCTTAACGCAACCACACGGGCGTACAAAAATTACCCACGCCCGTGTGCCCGACCCACAGGGGCAGACGCAAGCCCCTGTGGCTTCTCTGTCCATCCGAGAAAAATCTCTAAGTGTTTCACATGCCCGTGCGGAAATTCAACACGGGCGTGGACCTTCATAGGACCAGCTCACAGGGGTACTCACACGCCCCTGTGTATTCTCAGGATGGAAGAGAGCTCTTCTGCAAAGATCCACACGGGCGTGCAGAAATTACCCATGCCCGTGTGATTGTCACAGGGTCATCCACAAGGGCGAGTCCACGCCCCTGTGTCTTCTCAGGAAAATCTCTAAGTCTCTGCAGGATGACACACGGCTTGCAAGATAGGCAATTCTAGAATTCGAGCTCGACACTATCATAAACTGATCAAACCTCCTAGTTAAGGCCTCAACCTTTGCGGCCAGTGCAGTATTGTAATTCACCTCGTAAATACCCGCTGCCCTTGGTGGCTTCTCGTGAGTGCTCCAGTGGCACTCATTGCTTGCCATATCCTCAATCAGTTTTTCAGCGTCTTCAGGATACTTATTGCTCAAAGAACCACCCGCTATAGTGTCGATAAGCTGTCTAGTTGCATAGTTCAGTCCATTACACAGCATCTGTACTCTCATCCACAAAGAGAAACCATGGTGAGGGCATTTCCTCAAAAGGTCCTTGAACCTTTCATGGGATTTAAAGAGTGTCTCTGAATCACCTTGCTTGAAAGTAGAAATTTCTTGTCTCAGTCTAGCTGCCTTGCTTGGTGGGAAATACCTAGCAAGGAACTTCTCCACCATTTTTCCCCATGTAATGATAGATCTGGGAGTTAAGGAAGTGAGCCATCTATATGCTGCTCCTCTCAAATTGAATGGAAATAACCTTAATCTGATGGCATGATCTAAGACTAAGTTAATTTTGAATGTGAAGTAGATCTAAAGGAAGCAAGACAAGTGAGCATGGAGGTCTTCATCAGCTAACCCATTAAACTGCATTGAATTCTGCACCATCCTGATTGTGCTTATTTTGATTTCAAAGTTATTCGTCAGCACTGTCAGGGCTTGCACATTGAACTCCTCACCAGTAAACTGTGGCCTCTCATAATCTAGCAATGTCCTTCTTGGCTCAACCATAACTGAGGGTTCACTACTCTCAACTTGAATTTTTTGTTATCTTAAACTCTCTACCCCTTCCCTTAACCTCTAATGCAAGGTCCTCTCAATCTCGTTGTCAGGCTCTACTAAGTTTACTTAACTTGCACGTGTCATAAGATGGGTACCTTGCTCAATATTTAAAAACCAACAATTAAAATCTAAAAAAGAATGAGAAAAGGAAATGAAAGCAAAGAAATGAAGATATATGTACAACAAAAATAAACAAAAACAAAGGAAACAAATACAAGAAACAATGGCCAAATCAACAAGCTCTATGTTTTTCAAGTATTCCTCGTGGTTCCCCTTCAACGGTGCCTAAAACTTGGTGTGACACCCACAAGTGAACGGGATCATCAAGTAATACCTATAGCGCAAGCAAGAGAGGGTCATATTCCTAGGGCGCGAGAAGCTACCCTTACTTCCTCTTCGCGTGTTGTCTAGCCTACAAGTGCTAGTGATTGTTCTAAGCTACTAAGAAATAAAAATAAATCTAAGATGAGTGTCTATAGTCGAGGCAAAGTGGGGGTAAAAATCAAGGGATGAATATGGCCATGGATGTGGAACCCCCTAGGGCTACTAAAGTGAGAAGGATGCTAGAACTATCATGCAATTGGTGGTTTGGACCAAGAGATTCCTAAGATAGGTCAACCCGATGGTCACTGCAATTGACCCCTAATCTAGTACGAGTATTGATACGGAATTTCTTTCGACCAAATCCTTCTACGATTGCATTACAAGTAAGGAATTCTCTAATTAGGGTCAAAACTCAAACTAGGTCCAACCTTAATGTTGAAAAGGCACAAAATACCCAATGGGAATGGTGTATTTGTACATGGATCCCTTCCAAGCTAGGTGTGTCTAGTATAAGGACGATGGTCACGCAACCTAGTAAAACCTAGAAATCAACATACAGAGTTCTCATGCATATCAATACATCAACGTATACCAAGAATGAATCACCAACACACCAAATTCAATAGAAAAAATCAAAGCATCCAACTACACAAGTTCACCCCAAGATTCACCAACATCTGGTGACCTTGGGGTTTAGTTGTTCATACTAACAAGATATATGATGAAATCCACAAAATAAACCAAATAAAGCAACATAAAAATCCCTCAAATGATGAATGCGGAGAGACAAGTCTAGGAGAGCTTCAAATGACGGCACCAAAAGGGTGGCTTCCTTGCCCTCTACAAGCTTGAACAATGGGAGATGAAGGGAGATCTTGCCAAATTTGCTTCTTCCTTCGATTTCCACAACTAAGAATGTCTTCTTGAGTCTTCTTAACCCCATATTTGGAAGATGGAGAAGGATGGTAAAGGTAGGAGAAGAGAATGTAGATGATGATGTCCAAAAAGTCCTAAAAAGCCCTTTTAAAGACCTTCTCGGGATGGCTTCACGGCCTCATTCACGGGCGTGAAGGAGCCCGTAAGAGTCTCAGGATTTTGCTAAAAATTCCGTGATGTGCTACAGTAAAATGCTGCAGTACCTGCGCATCCTTCAGCCAGTTCACAGGCGTCTTCGTGGCCATCAGCAAACTCGTCAACGAAATCCGAGGCTTTGCCATTTCCTAACTTCTTCGTGCTGCAGTAACTGCTACAGTGCCTGGCCCTAAAACACTGTTTTTGATGTCGTTTTTCTTCTCTTTTGCGTTGTCAAGCTCACCAGGGCATCCTCAAGACCTATATCATGAAAATACCCATTAAACCACAAAATGGCAATAATTCATCAATTTATACATAAATAATACAACATAAATACATATAGAATACACACATTCAGGCATTTATTAGTCATTCTCTATCATTTTGTTCTTTTGAAGAAACTTGAACTTATTCCGAAAAATTTAAATGATTTTAGATAGAAGTGGTTTAAGGTAATAAACTAGGCCTTCTACTCACGTCAATATTCAGTAACTAACAATTTATTTTTTACCCATGTAGAATTGTCTTGGGGCATTAGATGGGACACATATATGTGTGAATGTACCCATAATTGATCATCCAAGATATAGATCAAGAAAATCTAAAATAACTATTAATGTGTTTTTCATTTGCTGTCAAGACATGCAATTTATATATGTCTTGTCTGGCTGGGAAAGATCAGCTCATGATGGCTGAGTCTTTAGGGATTCTGTAACCAAGCCTAATGGATTAAAGGTTCCAGACAGTAAACAAAAGAATTATATTTTTTAAATGGTTCCCAAATCCTACCAATAAATTGGCCGTAAACCTTTTACTAATAAATTTTGTCTATTTACTAGCTTTTTACTACTTAGCGAATGCTGGGTAAGCAAATTGCCCTAGTTTTCTTGTGCCTTTTCAAGGACAACGCTATTACTTAAGTTCTTGGGCCGATGGGCATCAACCCCTTACACCTTAAGAATTTTTCAACATGAAACATGCTAGTGCAAGAAATGTGATCGAGAGGACATTCGGTCTTCTAAAGAACCATTGGAAAATTTTATCAAGTCCAAATTTTTATAACATAGTCGCCCAACGGTGCATCATTAATACTTGTTGTCTACTCCATAACTTTATTAGAAGAGAGATGGTAGAAGATCCTACAGAAGATGAAGTTGGAAATCTAACCCTAGATGAAAACACAAAAAAAAAAATGATGTAGAAAATATTATGGCCATCGATCCAACAGATGAGTGGACACAATTCAGGCATAACATGGTCATGGACATGTTTAACACTTGGCATTCAACTTGATCATGTTAAAAAAAATCATTTTATATTTGATAAGTTTGATTTGAACTCACATATATTACTTATGTTTTTTGACGTGTATGTTTTTGTGAGTTTTTTGTGAATATTATTTTTTGGTTTTATTATTGATGTGTTTGGTGTGGACATCATTATTGATGAGTTTGGTGTGAACATCATTTTGTGTAATCTTGTCAAGTGAAATAGAAATTTCATGTTAATTTCATTTTGTATAATCCCATTTCTATTTTTGGTTAAAGAATTTATGTTATTTGAAATGTTGTCTACTTGACATGTTATCCTGTTAACATCTATTAAAATAATTTATGCTTCAATGTTGAACATTGCATTTATTTCTTTAGGTAATATGGAGTCAGATTCACAACCAAGGGGTCGGGGACAAAACAAATATTATTGGACCGTGGAAGAAGAGAAAACCCTTATTGATGTGTTAGTTGAGTTATCTGAAAATCCATATGGTGGGCAGAGAATGGGTTTATAAATGATTAACTTGGCCAATTGGAAAGCATGGTGAAAGGAAATATTCCAACGAGCACCTTGAAAGCATTTCCCAACATCAAGTCTCGAGTAAAATTGTTTAGAAGCAAGACTACTGCAATTATCGATATTCTACATATTAGTGGCTTCACCTAGAACTATGAAAGAGGCAATATCGAATGAGAAAAAAGTATATATGATGAGTATGTTAAGGTACTCATAATTTTATCTGATGATTATAAATTAAACTATGGATGATACTGTATTATTAAATTATTTCTAATGCAATGTAGAACCATAAGGAAGCAAGTGGTATGTACAACAAAGCTTTTTTCTTTCTTTAATGACTTGGTCGTAGTCTTCGCAAGAGATAGAGCTCAAGGAAGTGCAAGAGATGATATTGGGGATGATGTAGAGCAGTATTCACATGAGAACATCACTT
Organism: Dioscorea cayenensis subsp. rotundata; assembly: GCF_009730915.1. Lineage (NCBI taxonomy): Eukaryota > Viridiplantae > Streptophyta > Magnoliopsida > Dioscoreales > Dioscoreaceae > Dioscorea > Dioscorea cayenensis. The sequence goes on along the minus strand of NC_052485.1, from coordinate 15,086,923 downwards.
TGAGTGATGACAAAGGCTTCTTTCAAATGGCGAGTGATGAGTTTTACATGCCTACAAAGGAACCCAATCCAGCCCCATCACCTATAGGATCTGAGACAAGCATCTCAGGAGGACGTCGAAAAAGAAAAAATCCTCCCGTGGATCCATCAATGGATAAAATATCTCAAAATTTTCAAAATTTTGTGGAAATTATTGGTTCAAGGTATAAGACACTAGTTGAAGCCATAGCTCGTGAGGTGGAACATGATGAAGCTCGTGAGGTGGCCCTTGAAACTTGTGAGAATGTTCTTGTTGAAATTGAACAAAAGAAACAATTAATGCCTCCAGTAATTTTTTAAATTGAAGGTCTTTTTGATGATGAGGCGATGTTCATCCTACAGGTAATTTTGTAGCTCAATAGTTATTCCTTATTCCATTCCTTGTCATTTAAAATGGTTTATGACATTGATGCAATGTTGCTTACATGTTTTGCCTAAGGATAATAATCAATTGAAATTTTTTTTTGGAGTTGCCCAACAACAAGAAGTTGCATTTTTGTTGTGAGTTGTTATCAAGGTTGGGCTTGACCCCACCTAATATGTGATCTTTTTGGTTTGTTGTAATTTGATCGAATGGTTATAAATATTTTCATGTTTGTATGTTGAATGATGTTTGTTGTAATTTAATCAGAAGGTTATTAATATTTTGATGTTTGTATGTTGAATGAATGTTGAATGATGTTTGTTGTAATTTGATCGGATGGTTATAAATATTTTGATGTTTGTATATTGAATAAATGTTGAGATGTTTGTTGTAATTTTATCGGATGATTATAAATATTTTGATGTTTGTATGTTGAATAAATGTTGAATGAATGTTGAATAAATGTTTAGTTAATATTGAATGAATGTTAAATGAATGTTTAGTTAATGTTGAATGATGTTTGTATGTTGAATAAATGTTGTAATTTGATTGGATGATTCTAAACAAGAAGTTGGACTTCATTTCAACAATATTTAATTACAATATGTTGAATGAATGTTTTAATTTGTTTTAGACCACCTTCTTTTTGGGCATTAATCAAATTGTAATTAGTTATTTAGATTAGCTAAGTAATTGTTTATTATAATATTAACATCAAATTTGAATATTAATCAATATCAATGGCTAAAAAAACAATTAGGTATAATCATCAAAATAGTCCCTGTACTTTTCTCTCTCTTCCCTTTTGGTCCCTCTACTCAGAAATGCTCCCGACTAGTCCCTCTACTTTTGAAAATGTGCCCACTTAGTTAAAAATGCTCCCAACCAGTCCCTCTACTTTTAAAAATGTGCCCACTTAGAGGGTCTAAGTGAGCACATTTTTAAAAGTAGAGGGACTGGTTGGGAGAATTTTTAACTAAGTGGGCACATTTTCAAAAGTAGAGGGACTAGTCGGGAGCATTTCTGAGTAGAGGGACCAAAAGGGAAGAGAGAGAAAAGTACATGGACCAACTAGGGTATTATACCAAACAATTATTATGGTTCATAATATATTTATTTAAAAATATATTTAAATTGGTAATTAGTTATTTATTATAGTTAATTACTTGCTAATTATTGATATTAACAAAAATTTTGAGATTTGGTACTTATTATAATTAAATATTTATTTATAACAATTAATTTACTTTAATACTTAAATATTTTTTAAAAATATAATTCTCACAACTCATTTGCATAAAGGGCATAATAGTCATTTTATTACATTTTCCTTTTCTCACTTTTTCCATTCCCAATAAACTACATCTCCAATCCTTCCAACCAAACATAGTTTTCATTTTCATTTCTTTTCCAATCCCCCTCATTCTCATTACTCTTTCACTCCTCTCCATTCCACTCCTTGTAACCAAACACTCCCTTAGATATCTAAAGATCCTCATGGGCACACCCAATGCACAGGTCCAAGACAACTTTATTATCTAGTGACCATCCTAATTGCAAAGTATATGTCGGGCCATGTACACATCATAGCGTACATTAGACCATCAATTGCACTTACATATGACATCTTAGCCATTTCCAACTTTCCTTCTTATTTAGGACACTGATCCATACTTAAGTATAGGCATTTTTTTTATTAGAATATCAACGGGAATGCAATTATACATACATAAACATTCCAAGATCTTATTATGTCTTTTACGACAAACTCAGAACTTTCTTAGAACAATCCCTTGAGATCTTAACCCCAAGGATATAATCTGCTTGGCCCATGTTCTTCATCTCAAAAGTAGAGGACAACTATCTTTGAGTTGTGATGATCAGTTTCATATCATTCCCAATTATTAAAATATCATCCACGTACAAAGAGAGCAAAAGAAAGATATTCTCTTGACTCTTTATGTAAACGCAGTTATCCCTTTCACTTATCAAAAGCCTACTGATGTAATGGCCTGATGAAATCTAAGATACCATTGCCTAGATTATTTTTTTCAGGCCATAAATGGAATGCCTTAAGTGGCACACTTTATACTCTTGTCCCTTTACATAAAATCCAATGGGTTGATCCACATAGATCTCCTTATTTATTTCTCCATTAAGAAATGTTGTCTTAACATCTATTTCAAATAAATCTAAATCTAAATGTGCAACAATAGCTAGGATATTGCAAATAGATATAAATCTAACCACAAGAGAAAAGATCTCATCATAGTCTATACCTTCCTTTAGGGTATAGCCTTTCGCTACTAATTGGGCCTTATACTTATCAATTGGTCCATCCACCTTTGCACTTGACCTTTAAGACCCATTTCTTTCCAATGGCCTTGTGCCCAGAGGATAGATTGACTAAGTCCAACACATGGTTCTTAGTCAAGGATTCTATCTCATCTTAAATTGTTGCAAACAATTTACTTGATGATGGCAAGTTCATTGCTTCTTCAAAAGAAGAAGCTCATCAATATCCACATGGATACTCAAGAATAACCCGTTTTCAATTTTAAAAGCATTTGTGTGGAACATATCCACGTTAACTTCTACATAATTCTAAATCATGAGATTCATCTTGTGCACTGCCATTGAGCTCAATAGTTATTGGAGTAGATTATGAATTGAAATTCATTTATAATTCACTATTTAATGTTTTTCTATCTCATAGATCTCAAGACCCTATTTGATTTCACCAATACTAGGGAAATCATCCTCTAAAAATCCACATAAGAGACTCAACCTCAATGAACCCTCCATTATGATGCTCACCATACATTACATAGCCCTTAGAATGTTCACATTATCTAATAAACATGCATTTATTATCTCTGAGGCCCACTTCCCATATTTGCATAAAGAATGGTGCATAACCAGTAGATCGCTATAGCCTTAAGCCTTCTAAAGCAGGCTTGTTGCCATTTCATAACTCATATGGAATAGCTGAGACAGATTTGGTAGGCCTACACCATCATCGACCAGACCATAAGGATAAGAGCAACAATTACAAGTGAATTCCCCAAAACGTAATTTGGGTGTTAGCCTACACCATCATCGACCAAACAATGTCTTTATGGATGCAAGTGGGGCACGGTGGGGCGGGGAATGGGATCCCCGTCCTTTTTTCCCATGAGGAGGGGATTCCCCGCCCCAAAATTCCCTTTGGGGAGAAATTTCCCCCCATTCACTCCCCAGCTGGGATCTCCAAGGGGTAGGGAAATCCCCATCTGACCAATTTTTTTTTTTTAATATACATATCATATATGAAATAAAAAAATTTCACAAAATATTTCTCATAATAAACCATAATATAATGTATGATGAAACAAGTTAATTAATGAAAATGACATAGAGTTTGAAAATAAATTTAAAACGCAAATCCATTAATAAAATTCATAATGAAAGACTAGTACAACAATTTCATATTTCTATCAATTTTTTCTTCATTCTTCAAATCATTGAGATTGAGAATCCATTGGCACTAGCATCTTGACATGATAGCTCCTCCTTCGACAATAAATAAAATTACAAGTATATAATAAAATTATAAATAATACCAAGATTAAAAATAAAATTATATGAAAAACATATTTACCTCATCAGTCTAGCTATAAAGGCAAACACAAGGAGCAGAAAGATAAATCTAAGGTCATATACTTTACTTACAGAAAGAAAGGGCATTGTGCAGAAGAGTATACTAAGACCATGAGATTTGCCCTTACTTTCCTTCTTTTATATGTGTTTTTGTTTACACACACATGTGTTTTTCACTCACTGTCTTAATGATTGGATTGTAGATATAGGAGAGACAAAACACTTGACTTGTACCCATGCAGGCTTCGTAGATTACCATTGATTATTATGAGTAAATATATGTGACAATGGGGAATGGAGCAGAAGAAAGAGTCCTAGGTGTAGGAACCTATCAACTTATTTTGCATAGTGGATGCAAATTGCTTTTACATAATGTGCTTCATGTACCCACTGTATAATGTAATCTACTTTCAATTTCAGCACTAGTAGACTTAGATTTTTCTTTTCTTGCCAACAAAAATGTTGTGTCCATTTATCTTAATGGAACCCTATATGGTTACGGACACTTTTGTAATAGTTTATTTATGATGGATTTAGAATGCATGTCTGAATCACAAAAATATCTTGCTAATATTGAATATTCTTCTGATAATATTGTATCTGAATATGTTAAATGGCATACTAGATTGGGATACATTGGACATGATAGAATTTCTAGATTAGCTAAATGAGAGTTGTTGGGCTCTCTCATCAAAGTGAATCTTTCTACTTCAGAGCCTTGTCTCTTTTGAGAAGCCAACAAAAAGCCTTTTGGTGAGTCTAAGAGGGCTTCTCATTCTCTAGGGGTAATTCACTCTGATATTTGTGGGCCTTTGAATGTTAAGACAGATAATGGCATACTTATTTCATCATATTCACAAATGACTTCTCAAAATATTACTCATTGTTTATGTTGTCTCACATTTCCAAAGCTTTTGATTATTTCAAACGCTTTGTAGAGGTTGAGAATCATAAAGAGAAGAGTATTAAGGCTCTTTGTACTGATAAAGGCTGACAGTCTCTCTCTAATCAGTTCAAAGAATTTTGTGAGAATAAAGATATATATATATATATTAACAGTTAACAATACTAGGAACTTTGCAACAAAATAGGGTTATAGAGAGAAGGAATCGAGCCCTATTAGACATGTAAGAATGTAAGTTGGGCGAGAATCCCCACTCCCCGCGGGGACTCGCCCTAACGAGGAGGGGATTCCCCGAAGTAGCCCCCCGTAGGCGAGGAATGGGGGAAAACCCTTCCCCGCCTAGCACAAGGAATCCCCACGCCTCGTAGGAGAGGAAAAACACATCAAATCTTAGTAGTTGGTGACCATGACTAATAATCTTAAGCATCAATCTATGTAAATGAATGACATTAACCCGAAACAAATGAGCATTTGCATATTACTTACTACAAAATTATAACAAACTTGTAAGCAGCCTATTGACTTAATTTTATATGAGATTTTGAGTTGATGCATACACCAAACCATTAAAGCAAGCATGTAACGATGGCTGCATATTTGGACTAGATTGCGGCAACATGCACCAAAAAGATTGTTTGCAAAATTATGTTGATGGTATTTGGTTTTTCTATGGCTTTTGATTGTTGATTAAAAAATTTTTCATTCATTAGTTTTTATTTTTAAAATTATTGTCTTTCATTTATTTTTATTGTTGTTAAAAAAAAAAATTCTCCATGTGCTTAATGATTTCAATGAGAAAATATGACTAGCTCTATTAATTTGCATTCTTGTCAGCAAATTAGTTGTAGGAAGGTGAAACACATAAATTAATTATTTAGGAGAAATTGCAAAGGATGATATTTATTTAACATGTTGTACATTAATTAGTTAATTTTATACTATTTGTTACATGCTTTATGTTTTTTCTATTGTTCACAATTTGTTAACATCTTTGTTTTTTTAATATAGAGCACAACTTTTGGATATATTTCCTCTTTGTTTGAAACAAGATTTTATTTGTTATATTGCTTCTTTTAATTTTATGTAGATAGATCTTTTTTCTATTGGTAATTTGGGATTGCTTGCCACCATAGTTTATTTGTATGCAAAGATGATGAATAAACTAGCTATATTAGTGTATGTCATTACCTTAGAGCATAGGCATTGAAGAAAGAGGCCACTAATTGCCTATGATTGAGTCAATAGGTAATTAATTAAAGGTGTTAATATATATATAGGTTGGTTTTTGAGAGTGACCTAGCTTGCATTGCGAATATACATATGGATCAATGGGCACTTCATCATCTATGTGATTTAGTTACCACAACTAGTAAACTAGTATATACTAAGAACATGCGTACATATTGTGGAAATGGCTTCCTTCTTCCTATATACCATTTCGCATGACCAAAAATAGAATAATAAAGAGGGAGTTTGTTAGATCTGAAGAGACAATAAGTTGACATTTTAAAGGTGTTCTAAATACAATTTTAAAATGTTATAAAGTCTTTCTAAAAAAAACCAGAACCAACTCGTAAGAAATTAAGAAATGAAAGCTAATGATGGTTTAAGGTAAATAATTAACAACAACAACAACAACAACAACAACAAAAACAACAACAACAACAACAACAACAACAACAACAACAACAACAACAATAACAACAACAACATCTTGTTCAAATATTCACAGTTTATTATGTACCTTAATTTTTCCAAATAAATAAATAAATTTCACTATACTAACATTATTATTATCATTATTATTTTATAGAATTATCTCGGGGCTTTAGATGGAACATTCATCAAAGTGAATGTCCATGCAATTGATAAACCTAGGTATCGGACAAGAAAAAAATGAGATTGCCACTAATGTCTTAGGTTTGTGGTCCCAAGACATGCAATATATTTACATTCTACCAAGGTGGGACAGCTGATTCTGGGGTGTTATGTGATAAGATTTCTAGAATAAATGAGCTAAGAGTCCCCTAAGGTATATTATTACTTGGCATTTACCTTCCAAATTTTTTTTTTGTTAAAGCACTAACAACTATTAACATTGTTCTAGGTAACTGTTATTTATGTTTAAAATTTATTTATTTGTTTGTTTTCAGAGTCACACGGGGTTGTCGAACTAAGAAACAAGCTTTTCCCCTTCCTAGAGAAGTTGAGCAAGGTATTTGGGAAACATCGAGCCACCAAGTAGAGCGCAGAGCTCTAGGTAATGATGTTGAGTTCATTCCAAATGAGGAAGCTGCAACAACTATTGAGCCCTCCATAGGAGAAGCTTTTGTTGACTTAGAACATGACAATAATACAGGAGATAGGGAAGAAAATGCAAGTGCCCCTTCCAAGCCTAACTAAAGCTTTGATCCTTTCCTATTGGGACAAACCTTCAATATTAAGTAGCTCAGTATGAATTTTCTTCTTGCCTCTGCCTCATTAGCTAGGAATTAATTATCAATCCAAGTTCTAATAAAGCTTTATATTTGTGGCTTTAGTCAAGATGTTAGCAATGATGAGTTCATAAGCACCATTAGCTTTATTGGGACTTGGATTGATAATTCTGGAGAGCACATTTCAAGCTTTACTAGTTGCTTTGAATTCCTAGCTAATGAGGCAGAGGTAAGAAGAAAATTCATAATGAGCTACTTACGATTGAAGGCTTGCCCCAATAGGAAAAGGTCAGAGCTGGTGGACTAATTATCTGACATTAGCAAGGTGTCATATTTATTTCACTTCCTGATGAGTGCAAGAAGAAATATGTTGTTTGGGTTTTAGGGGATTACAATTAAATCTTGGTATACATAGATTTTTATGACTGTTTAAAGTGTGTGTGTGTATGGATTATAAAATTAATATTGTGTGTGGATTTATGTGGACTGCTTATTATGTATGCTTTATATTGTGTAAAATTAGTAAGATGTAAATGGATTTTTATGTTGGTTGCTTAAACATTTCATATACTTCATGTTTAATAAAAATTATTTTTTTAAAATGGAGATTTTGTATGGAAACTGTATGAATTTACAATAGAATGTAGTTACAATTTTTGAAGGGTTATATATGTAATTATTATGAATTACAAGGCTTTGTATGGAAAAATAAGGTTTCTCCAAAGGTGAAAAGATTAGATCTGATGTCATACTTGTTTATCCTTAAATATACATAATTAATTTTGGATGACATTATTTTCGGACATATCTTCAAAAAGTTAATTTTTTGATATTAAAATTAATTAATTTTCATGTAAAAATATTATTTTATTTTAACTTTGATTTGCCAAAAATTTGCCAAAAATTTAATTTTTGGTTTTATACTTTAATTTTTTTTCATCTAAAATTTTATTTCACCTTTAATTTAAATTTTCTCAAGATTTTAGATACAAGGGTATTTTGGAAAATTCAAAACATTACCAAGTTGATTGTTATGGCCAATCAAACATGATAATAAAGATTATTAGTATTAGGAGTTCCTATCCAAACATAATTATCACAACATTCCTAGGCATATAGCACTACTGCGGTGATATATCATTATTGCGAACTAAATGGCCTTGGTTCACGGAATGTTATATTATCATTGGAAATAAGATTACTAGGAATATAATTCCCAAGTCATGTTGAAGGGAATATTTGCAATTTTTGTTTCTTTGATAAGGTAGTAATGTGGCAGGAATGCAACATTACCGTGTATGTTTAGTTGGAAATCTTTCATTACAAGTTATATTTTCACTAAAATACTCTTATATAATAAGTGCCAAATATATCAAAGTTCATAATATTTTGAAGAAAATATAAAATTGTTTAATAATAAATATTTGTTATTATTAAAAAAAATAAAAATTTGATTTTAATATACTTAATTTTATTAATATTAATTAACTTAAACTTCCTTATTTTAAATAAATATAAATTTTTCCTCTCACTTTATATTTGAAAAAAATTAATCTCAAATGATTTTTATCTTCATTTAAATATTTGAATGAGTATATTCTTATATAAAATATATGCATGTCTGGTTTCAAAACAAACCCCTAAAATATTATAGAAGTAATTAAAGGCGTTCTATCACTACTCTTGAAAAATGCATTCAAATCTTTTAGAAAGTTGGCATTTTTGAGAATTTATTAAATTTGAAGGGTATAATGGGAAAAAAATCACGCATTCCTCCAGAAATGTAAGATTATCACCTATTGAGTTGGTAATCACATTCCCAGTAATATAAATAAGTTATCACATTCTAGGAAATATGATATTCCCACCCAACCAAATGACCAGATGGCAATATGCAAAGATACATAGATTTTTTCCCTGGTCTAGAAGATAGGTTATTTCTTTGGATATTACTTGGTAGATTATCTTGGTTATATTGGGATATTTACGAAAAATATTTTGGAGAAAATCAAGGAAAATATTTAGTGTTTAATGTAGCAATTAGCCTACAAATAGGGATCTCCCGCTTGTAGAATGATATCAATCTCTCTCTCCTCTTTATACAAGTAATATAGACCAGCTCCGAGGATATACGCAAGTTGCCGAATTTCGATAAACCTCTTGTTATCTTCTTTTATTGCTCTCTTTATTTATTTCCACTATGGTTCTCTATTTTTTCCCTAACAACTGGTATCTAGAGAAAGGTTCGGTAGGGCGAGGTTCTACCGGTGGTGTAAGCAGGAGGTTCAGTTGACCAATCAAGTATGGCACAACCATGGGAGATGAAGACGACAAGGTGGGTGTGAGAATCTTTAATGGCCGAAATTTTGGCTATTGGAATATGCAAGTGACTGACATGTTGTACGCTAAGGGGCTTGAAGATAGGCTACTCGAAAAAGAACTGCTAGGCATGACCAAATCAATATGGGAAATGATGGTTACCAAAAAACGGGAGGGTACCGCATTGGGCAGAAGACGATCCAAAAAGCGAAGGCTCCTCTTTCTTCGCTTTGGGGACGGAGGTCCTACTATAGGTAACAGCAGGCACAAGCACTTGACCGAAGGGGACCAGCATTCAAGCTTTTCCCAGCCCCTTTTCATCAATGGACTCCTGGCGTATATGAAGGAGTGCAAAAGCGGGTCTGATTATGCCTATTCCTAATCCTAAATAGAATGTAATGACGTAGGGATCCAAAGTAAATGCCTGAGCTTGAGAAGCTTCTGGTCTGGTGGGTCTGTAAAATTCACTAGGATAAGTAGAGAAGGAAATAGAGTAGGAAGAAATTCACTGGGACAAGAGCTCCTCCAACCTTTCTTTCAAGTAGACAAAAAGGTGCTAGTGCAGAATTAGAATAATACCACGAACAGGGCCAATCTCAAACGCTAATGACAAAGCCTTATCTATCTGCATGAGCACATGGATCTGGCTGGATGGATGAGCGGGCCGAGGGCTGCCCCCTCTTCCCCTTGCTCTCCTTTCCCTAATATTCACCTTGAGTCATCAAAGCCTTAATTAGATAATTCAAAGGGGCTCGGCTGGCCCATCATAGCGTTCCTACCCCTAGCTCTATGAATGAAATGCATGATCTCCTGAGTGAGAATGATATTATCGTGAATGGATCTGTGGGATTTTTCGCATCTAGACGGGACTCAGGGTCTCCTGTTCATGACCCTAATTTCCACTAACTGAATGCTTCTTAGGCGTATTAGCAGACGATATATATATGGGTCTATGATGCATTGCCATTCGAAAGCAAGAGATCATATGACTAACCTTATCTATGAGTGTTGCAAGTCATATCATGAAGGAGGCTACAATACGAGGTGTCATTAATACACTGGCTAGTCTATATGAAAAACCCTCAACATCCAACCAATTTCACCTTTTACAGTGACTATTCAACTTTAGAATGGCTGAATGTACATTAATGGCTAAGCACATTGGTCAATTTATTAATTTTATTAATCAATTAAATTTAGTTGACTTCAAGTTAGATGAGAAGTTGAAGCCCATATCCCTATTGGAATCTTTTGCCCGAAAGTTGGTCAATAACTATAGAGATGATTAGCGGGCAAAAGAAAGTGTCTCGAGATAATGTTTGCGATCGGCTCATCAGCGAAGAGATTCATAGGGGGGAGTGAGGGGAGACATCTAGAGTGGCCCTAAATGTTGATAGGTGTCATATGAGTCAAAGAGGTGGCAACAATCGGGTAAGGGTTAAATCAAAAGGGAGGAACAAGTCTTGATCCAAAGGCAAGTTGGAGTGTTGAAACTATGGCAAGAAGGACCACATGAAGTGCGAGTTTAACGCACTAAAGAAGGCAAGAAGAAGAAAGAAGAAGAAAGAAGAGGACTATTGTTCAGTTAATTCGGCAGCCAATGATGACTTAGATGATGCTCTAGTTCTTTGTGTTGACAGCCCAATTGAGTCATGGGTACTTGATTCAGGGGAATATGGGAAGATATACTTGACGGATGGTAAACCTTTAGACATAATGGGCAAAGACGATGTCCATATTAAATATGGTAATGGTTGTTAATGGATATTGCGGGGTGTTTGTCATATTCTTGGGATAAAAAAGAATTTAATTTCCTTAGGTCAATTGGATAATGAGGAGGCATAAAACTATCTTTGGGGAAGATTCTTGAAAAACTAGTAGTGGTAAATGGCACCAAGTCGGGTACACTCTATTTGACCAATGGTAGTGGAGATTTGGTAACAATAGCAGAGGCAAAGGATGATCCAAACCTATGGCAGAAGAGACTTGGACACATGAGTAACAAGGGATTAAAAGTTTTGGCATCAAAGGAATTAGTACTAACCATGAGGTCTGACAAGATTGGATTTTGTGGAGATTGTGTGCTCAACAAGTATAAGCGGGTTAGTTTTGTGAAGGTTACGTGGGAGCGCAAGGAGGGAAAGCTAGAACTAGTGCACACTAATGTGTGGGGGCCGGCATCGATCCAATCTCATGATGACTCATGATACTATGTCACCTTCATCGATGATTCCACTCACAAGGTATGGGTTTATTTTCTCAAGCACAAGCCTGACGTGTTTGAAATATTTAAATGGTGGAAGGCAAACGTTGAGAATGAGACCGGTTTAAAGCTTAAATGCTTGAGGTCGGACAATGGCGGCGAGTATGATGGATTCAAACTAGTGCGGGCAATCCCAAATCGACCACAACAAAATGGGATCTTAGAGAAGATGAATCGAACCCTCAATGAGTGCGCTAGGGTCATGTGGCTTTATGCGGGTCTGCCCAAGGCATTATGGATGGATGTAATCAACACGACAACTTATCTCATCAACCGAAGTCCATTAGTGGCTTAATGTTTGAGTTGTTAGAAGAAAAGTGGCCTGGTAAAAAGATATCTCTATCTCACTTAAAAATCTTTGAGTGTATGTCATATGTGCATGTGGATTTGGACAAAAGGGACAAATTGGATGCCAAGGCTAAAAAAATGTATTTTCATTGTGTATGGGACTAATTATTTTGGTTATCGGTTTTGGGATGAGGAAAATCATAAAATAATTAGGTCCAGGGATGTTAACTTCAATGAATATGAATTATACAAAGAAAGGTCCATATCCAATGCAAGTGAAGTAAGAAAGGTTGTTGTAGAAGATACCAAAAACCCTGAAGATGATAGAATAGAAGGTGATGTGGCTCAAAAAGATAATACGACTAATGTCATGGACAATGATTAAGATGAAGAATCTGATCTACCAACACCAAAGTTGAGGAGGCCTACTCGGATTCGTAAGCCAACTTCTAGGTATTCACCTTCTCTAGACTATTTACTATTGACTGACTCAGGTGAGTAAGAAGACTGATGTGAGACACTAGATATGAGTGATTTGGTCAAAGGCCATGAAGGAAGAATTGGGGTCCCTTGAAAAGAGTAAGGCATGGGCACTAACTAAATTGGCAGAGGAGAAGAAAGTGCTACAAAACAAGTGGGTATATCGAGTTAAAGAAAAAGTGGACGGTAGTAAGAGGTACAAGGCAAGGTTGGTGGTCAAGGGATTTTTTTGCAAAAGAAAGGTATTGCCTACATGGATGTTTTTTCACTAGTGGTGAAGCTTACAACCATTAGCATGGTTCTCGTTATTGTAACAACCGAAAATTTGCACCTAGAACAACTTGTTGTTAAGACGGCGTTTTTTCATGGTGACTTGGAGAAAAAAATCTACATGGTGCAACCCGAGGGATTCAAAACTCGGGGAAAGGAGGGTCTTATGTGCAAGTTGAAGAAAAGTTTGTACAATTTGAAGCAAGATCTGAGGCAGTGGTACAAAAAATTTGACAAGTTCATGTGTGATCACGGGTTTCGAAGAGGCAACATGGATCATTATTGCTACTTCAAGGATTTTGGTGACTCCCATTTTGTTTTGCTTTTGTATCAGGATGATATGCTCATTGTAGGGCTAGTATGAAGGAGATCAACACATTGAAGTGTGAGTTAGCAAAGGAATTCGAGATGAAGGACTTGGGCTAGGAAAATGAAATTCTCGGCATGCGCATTTCTCAAAATCGAGTGGCATGCACCCTTACTCTATCTCAAGAGAAGTACATCAACAAAGTGTTGGTGAGATTTCAAGTACAAGATACCAAGCCAAGAAGCACGCTATTGGGAGGACAAATCAAGCTCTCGAAGGACCAATCACCAAAGACAAAGGAGGAGCGTGACTACATGTGACCGTGTCTTATGCCTCAGTGATCGGCAATCTTATGTATGCAGCAATATGAACTAGACCTGACATCTCTTATGCAGTGGGAGTTGTGAGTTGTTATATGACAAACCCAGGTGCCGCTCATTGGGAGGCAGTGAAGTAGTTGTTGCGATACTTGAAGGGTACTACAAGTATGAAAATGTGCTTCAAGAAAGATAACACGATTCTTCAAGGGTTCATTGACACGGGCCTAGGTGGTGACTTAGATAGTCGGAAAAGCACATCTTGTTATGTCTTCACGTGGGAAGGTACAACGATGAGTTGGATGTCTAAATTGCAGAAATATATGGCTCTTTCAACAACAGAGATAGAGTATGTGGCTATCTATAAGGGCGGGAAAGAGATTGTTTGGTTACTAAATTTTCCTAAAAAAGATTGGAAAGGACTAAGGCTATGGGGTTTAAGAGAAAAACTTGGTATTTTACTCAAGGACAAAGCACATCCAATTGAAGTACCACTATATCCGTGAGGTGATAAATAATGGGATCTTATCATTGAGAAATATCATTGGGACAGAGAATCCCTCAGACCTGCTCATGAAGGTTGCCACTACTAACAAATTGAGGTTGTGCGCTACCTCAGTTAGGCTCCAACACTAGTCGAGTGGAAGCTGACGCTGGTCAATGGAAATTGCAAGGAGAAGAGGAGAAGCGGGAATACACTGGGACAGAGGTGTAGCTCAACGGTATGACACTGCTAGTTAGCAATGTGAAGTAAAGGGAGACGGTCCATCTGGGACACTAGTGCCAAGTTTTGTTTCAAGTGGGAGATTGTTAGGTGTGAAAGAAAAACTTGGTGGGAAACATTCAAGAGATTCGAGATATTCAAAGATGGCAGTATCCAAAGACAGGTAGATTTTTTCCTTAGTCTATAAGGCAAGTTATTTCTTTGGAAATTACTTGGCAAAAAATTTTGGTTATATTGGAATATTTACCAAAAATATTCCCGAGGAAATGAAGGAAAAACTTTGGTGTTTAATGTACCAATTAGCCTACAAATAGAGCCTCCCCTTGTTGAATGAGATCAATCTCTCTTGTATTCTCTTCTCTTTATGCAATTAATATATGCCAGCTCCGAGGACATAGGCAAGTTGCCGAACCTCTTTAAACCTTGTGTTGTCTTCTTTTGTTGTTCTCTTTATATATTTCCGCTGTGGTTCTCTATTTTCTCCCTAACATTATGCTCAATAAGAGAAAAACTACCACTACAAAAAAAAATTACGATTTTGCAATGGACATTTATAACTAAAGGTGTCACAAAAATAGTGGGGATAATTTTGCAACGGGATTGCAATAGATTTTGCGATAGAATTGCAACGGATTTGTGACAACACAAATTTTTATTACAAAAAAATGGAGGGATGTGAGAGGGGGATATTTTTGTGACGAATTTGCAATGGACTAACAATGTACAATCATTGCAAAGGGTTTTACAAGAATATTATAATTTTGCAACAGAAATTGACAATAGAATTAATTAGTTGCAAATTTGGAACAAAATTGTATTTGCTATAGAATTGTCACAAATTTGAGATGGATTTTAATTTTATGTAATTTTTTTTATTTTTTCTATTAATTAGGTTGAACTTTTTTTATTTTATTATTTGATTTTTAGAGTTATTAAATCTACTTTATATAAATGTTTTCAAACCCGGATAGTCATTAGCGGAACTGGAACTGACACTTGGTCCAGTATGGTTTCAATATATAAACCTTGATTTGAGAAAACTCGGGATTGAATCGGTGATCCAATCGATTGGACATGTGAATTAGTGATCTAGCAGGGTTCTTGGTCTGTTTCTGAATTTTTTTTAAAAAAATTCAGAAAACCAAATTTACTTAGTATTTTAATGGGCTCTATGTATGCAATCTGAGAAATTGATGCCCTATTTGGTTTAAGTTTTTTTTTTAAAAGTGCATCTTGTGTTCAAATACTTTTTCAACATATCCTTGTGTGTTTTTTGAGTTAAAGCCTAGTCCATTTTTGAAAACCTTGTTGTATATAAATTTCAATTTTAGTGAGTTTAAATTTTTTAATTAATTTTGTAAATTTAGTTACGCCACATAGTTTTTGTGGAATTACAAATTAATACAATAAATTAAATAATAGTAGTTATAAATTAACAAAATGTTATTATAAGTATAAATGTTTATAAATTAATAGAGTTTATTCGAATAAAATATGAATATGAATAATTTGGAAATAAAGGAATTATTAATATAAAATAAACTAAAATAAATAAATTTTAATATTAAATTATTATTAGCTTAAAATATTATTAACCATATTCAAGGTATTCAATTTATATAATTGTTTTGGAAATTAATAGAATTTATACGAATAAAATATAAATAGAATATGAATATGTATAATTTTAATATTAAATAAATATTTGCCTACAATATTATTAAACATATTAATTGTATTAATGTATCAAAATACATCAAGGCATTGATTATTTAATAAAAAAATAAAAAATAAACCTATGTTAAGCTGGGGTATATTAGTATATATACAACTCAAACCCTAACTTTCCATACTTCAGTCTAACCCTTGCCCATGCTTGCTGTTGCTGAATCATCCCTCGAGTGCTCAATTATCGGTTCGAGCTCATTATCGGTTCGATCGAGTCGTTGCTTTGAGCTCTCAAAAAGAAGAAAAAAAAGGTATTGAATCTCTCTATCCCTCTTGATTTCTGGTTTTTCTCTACCCTTCCTTGCTGATGTTAATGCAAGTTTCATTGTTTCAATCATAATTGAATTTGGAATCTATTTGTTTGTTCTACTTAGCGTATGCAATGCAGTTTTCCCAAATATTTCTAAAAGTACCGGTCTGAATTTGTTGTCAGCAAATTATGGATTGTTTAGACATGATCGAGAAATCGCTCGTTATGTTGATCTTTTAATCTTCCTCAGTGATCATTATTTTGTAGCTCAAAAGGTGTGTCCAAACAACGAGAGAGGTTTGTTTGAAACTTGTGACAAACCCATTGGTTATAAAGTTTTGTGTGTGTGTGTGTGTGTGTGTGTGTGTGTCATGGCTTATATTTTGAAGTTAAGCATATCTTCATTTGAAGAAATGATGATAAGTTGTTTGATACTAGGAGAATTTCGGAATGCCCGCGAAGTGCTCGATAGAATGATGATCATGATATGAAATATAAATTGAAGATATGGACACCTCACCAGTCTATGTTGAGATCCTTATTTGATCAACTAACAGTTCTAGAGTTGATTTTTGATCTTTGTTTGTTTCTTTTTGGATTTTTTTTTTGTGTGCACCAATTTGATGAAGCTTAGTTCTTTATTTGAATAACTAAAGGTTTTTGGGGTTAATTTTTTTTCCTTTGTCTTTTGGGTTTTTCTGTGTGTTTCTATGCCAAGTTATGAATGTTAGGTGCTTGGACTAGTAGATGAATTCAAGTTCAGAGGTGCTTGAACATCTAAAAATTTGCTGTAGCTTTTGATCTTGTTCTTGAATTAGAGCTAGATAACTTAACGCAAATTCTAAAATTGTTTGATCATGATTTCAGCTTAGAGGTTATTAATTGTTAAATGTTCAATGAAACACGTAAAACAATCAACAAATGTTCAACTATAGCCTGAACTTCTTTTTGTTTGTCGGATCTTACGAAGAAGTACTTTATTACTTGTTTGGATGGAAAATAATGGTTGATTAGCATTAAGAAGGTATAACTGTATAAGCTAATTTTCTTGTTGTGTTGGCCAACTTGGGTTTTATTCTAAAGAGAAGCCAATACCATAAGATCATTGGAAGAGGCATTAGCCTCTTTTGGAATAAGAAATAGCTTATTCCTAGTGATAAACCATTCCTAGGGTATTTGGTTCTTAATCCAGGTATAATGAACTTATTCCACCGTAAAACTGTAAACAAGAATATATTTTTTCCTTTTAGTGCATTCCCTCTTTCTATTTATGTTTTGGTTTTATTTTGGTATAATGAGCAAGGGCTAATATTTTTATATTTCTTTTATTAATCCATTATTTGCCTCAACTTGTCGTTAACTACTTAGTAGAGGCTCTATAAAACATAAAGCTATTCCTTATACTATGTTTGTGTCTTTTTCTAGAGATAATCCAATACCATTATTACCTGTGTAAACTATTACTTGCCTATTACTAGAAATAAACTATTCCTATGGATTTATTCCATCATAATGCTGTGAATATAGATCAATTTCAGATTATCAAAAAGAATTTGGCTGGTTGTTTGGTGCAATTTGTGCCAGTTATGCGCTTGTACATTGGTCTCAATTTGATTTTTGTTTAAAAATTCAATTTTATGGTCTTGGTTTTATACTTTAGAATGTTTTTAATGGTTGCATTCACTGAAAGAAATTAGAGCCTTCTTGTTTTTTATTTCTTTTTTATTAATACAATTGTATTGTTTTTGAAAAAATTCCTCTATTTGGAGTTCTATTTGGAGTTCTGAGTTGTATGCCACTGCCATTTTACCCCATCCCCATGTAAATACTAAAAATTACCTAAACTATTTCTAACTTCAGTCGCTATATTTTTTCTGTTTATTTTTTGATCTGTCTATATTGTATAACGAAGTTTCTCTTGAATACTAAGGCCTTTATTTGGGGCTAGAACATGACCAAAGGTCAAAACTTGAGCATATGTTGAGCAAGGGTGAAACTGGGTTAGGATAAATCTGTATTCAAGCATAAGTTTTCAACTTAAGTTTTATCAGTTGAAATAATTTTATTTCTAATATTTTTAAGCCTACAAATTAGGTGATAAAGTTATATTTATTTGTTTATTAGCTGTTAATTGTTTTTCAAATAATGTATAATGTGTCAAACAAATTAATTTAAAAGGCAAATTGAGGAATTCCTTTATCTTATCTTCAAAGTTATGACCTATTTGTACACTCACTAATCGCAATAAGGGGGTTTTAAACAAGCTAGGGAAGTCTTGATATTGCCAAGTCAAAATCATATTTGGACCAAATATTTGCTATTAATAACTTTTGAAAGTGCTAGAATTTCAGTTTTTGCTTATTTATCGCATTCCCTATTCATGTGACAGGTAAATACACAAGTAGACGGCAAAACCTTAAATCCCATTTGCTCCTATTCTCCTTGATCCATTGAATCTGGAACGTTTGAGATTTGTGTTTAAGAAAGATGGGGAAGTTGGGAAAGAAGGCGAGGAAGTTTGCACGCAAGAAGCTTCAATCTGTTCAGAGGATGAAGCGCAAGAAGAATTCCTTTTTCAAAAGAAAAGCCCCTTCTCGTAAATTTCTCACATCTCTTCTGGTTTGGAGCAATGATGTGTATAGCCAGTTAATTGTTCGTTATAAATTAGTTTAGTCATTTTTGTTTGTGTGGTTAGGTGATCCTTCTCTATTCTTCTTGCAGACAAAAATCTGGGGGCAACTGAGGATTCTGAGCTGCTAGAGAAACCAACTGTAGGGTGAGAACCATTGAATTCTTGCTATATGTTCCTCTTCTCTATTTTTAGTGTTCCATAATTGTATTGCTAGCAATGGCACACTGTTTATGTCAATCGAATAGAATTTTGAATTCTTGAGTGGAGAATATGATTTGTCTTCTTCATTTGTGTGATTTAATGTTGGAATACATAGCGCTGCCTAATGATGTCCAGCAATGTGACAATTAGACTAGAAATGAGGGAAAAGAGAAGGAAATATGTTCCTTGGGATGGTTATTTTTTTCAATGAGACTGGAGTGTTCTAATTGAGATCAATATTTGTGATTTCAGTTAAATACTTGAGAAAATTGGAGTTCAAATTTGTGTATAATTTAGTATGAAGTATAGTGATTTGCTTCCCTGTTCTAGTCTTTCTTTAACTGGTGATTGTGCAAGGATTAGTGGGACAATCTCATAGCCGAAACAAAGAGCCAAAATCTTCTAGCCTTCATTGAATCTTCTTTCAATTTGTCACAAAAGATCTTCATGGTAATCACTGCCATTATAATGGTGCATTCTCAAAGTTGTGTTAGCAAAGATCAGCTGCAGAAGATATCAACCTAACTAATTTTGTAATGTTGTTATGACCTACAATTACTTACTTTGTTACTTGCTCATTCATATGGCAAGTATGCAAAATTACAAATAAAACCATTTTTCAATGTGATATCAGGGAAATAAATTACTTTTTGGACATTGTCTCTTCTCTTATCTTAAAATTCATTTATTCCGGTTCTTGGGATTCTACAAATGTTTTTGCTAGTGTGTTTGTTTAAGTTCTTTTTTGTCACCTTAGCTAATGCAATTCACACTTGTATCATGTTGTTTGTAGGCAGTTGAGTGGGATTGCAAATGATGAAGTCATCCTCAACAATTTTCTTGATACTTCATCTGATGAAGGCACAGATGAGTTAGTCGAAGATTCTTCTGATAGTGATGGATTTCTTTCAGAGGTTTGTTTCATTGATGCCCTCAAATATATCATATTCCATATATGTGTGTTATAGTCTTGGCTGCATACATTTGTTACAAAATTATACTCAAGCATGGCATCATTAGCATACACTTAAGCCCATCTTCTTTGAAGTCTAGTTAAGTCTTCAATTGGGCTATAAGCGGCTGAGCTTGATTAGGCTAGGCCCAATTCAAGCTCAGCTCGAAATAAATTAGAAAAGTTTGCTCGGGCATGACTCGATTTAGCTTGAAACTAAAATCAAACTGATATATTTTAAAAGATTTATATAGTATTTTTAATATAGTATTATATTATAATATAATGTTTTATAAATATATAAATGTATAATATATTTAAATATTTTGTGCTATCCAGCTAAGCTTTTTTGAGCAAAGCTTGACTCGAAATTAATTCCAAGCTGAGTTTGAGCTTTTACTAAACTGAGCTCAAGTTGCTCATGAAAAGCTTGATCAATTTTTCATTGAGTATGGACTTAGTCGAGGAAATTCTTACACTAACGTCAGATTTAGTCATCTTCCTTTTATCAAAAGCATGTGTGTTTCTTAGCTAATACAATTACTTATTCATCAAGTGAGAATTTAGTGGAGAAATGTCTTGTAGCCTCACCAAATCTAAAAACTTGTTTGTTGAATGTATACATTAAGACAGTGAAACCATGGGCAAGTTTTATGTCAGATATTGTTGGATCTATATATGGGTTTGATATGCGTAAATGATTAGAAGTATTACACAATAATTTCTTCATTGGTCACATGCAACATGCCTAGTTCTAGAAGCTAATGCTCTGGATGGTGGTTTCTTTTAACTAGAGTTACATATTCATTGTTGTTTATCAATCTATTTGGATTCTATTCCTGTTGAAATTTTATTTTTTATTTTTATTTATTTATTTTTTGGGGATTGAAGCCATGCTAGCCTTTAGCCGACATCATTTTATATTTTTGTTGTGGTTTTGACCAAGATTTAACCTCTTGAGACTATTGGCACTATAATATTTTCTAAATATATGCTATTACATTTGCTCATATTATTGGTTTTTTAGGATTCTGAATGCCCATACATTTCTGACAAGGAAGATGAGAACATTTTTGGAGGTTTGTGATGCTCTTTCATCAGCAGTTTGCCTGATATTGTGGTTAGGTCATTCTCATATATTTGAATATTTGTAGACAAATGTGATCATTCTGCTTTGGTTGAACAAAATAAGCAACTTGCAGCAGAGATAGAGCAACACAAGAAAAAATTGGAGAGGCTGCTGAAAAAGGTGGAAACTCTTTATTATTATTCTGGTTGACAGTCACTTGCTTAGGAGTTTAATTGCACAATATTACACTGAATCATAAATATCAGAATTTGCAGATCATCTTTCATCTTGTCTTTTACCAATGCATAATTCATCATGCCGTTTTATTTTAATTCCTCAAATACCCAAGCACATGGCTTTTATTTGTAGTTATAAACTGTGATGATGTCAAAATTTGGTAGAGTATAGTAGGCTAGCAGCAAGCTTGATGCTGCTTTTTATATTTGTGGCTATAACTATGTGCATTAATTAACAACTTGCGAAATTAATGTGGATGCAAGAGAATGTGGTCTCATTTTAGTTTCCTTTTTTCCTTGATACTTGTTTAGTCTTTATTGATCTCTTGTTTATTGTTCTTAGGATCCAAAGTTTTCAGAATATCTAGTTAAACAAAAAGCCCTCCTCGAGAAATCGAGAAGAGAAGAAAATGTAAGTCATTCAGTTTGACTTTGTTTCAGCAAGAGTGTGTAGATTATTTTTGCCTGTGCCATGAATTCATTTTTATTCCTAAATTTAAGAACATACAAATATGTGTTGCTCTATGCCTGTTGAATAAATTATTTTCTTTTACTTTTTATGCCTGGTTCTCCTGCATTATAAATTGGCAATATTTTGTTATAAATTTAGCATAATACAAGAGTCTTCATTGTGTAAACATCCAGTTACATGAAACATGGTGAAATATAGCAGCTCAAGATTCATCTTGTTATGGTTATGAATTTTGTCAACCATCCCAAGTATGGCAAACTTTCAAGTTACAATATCCTATTTTTAGAAAACTAGCAGCACGATAATTACATTCTTTTGTGAATAAATGTATTTGATGTAACTCACAGAATGATTGATTTAAACCAGGGATGATATTTGAAGGAATAATTCTTCATGTACTGGGCTGTGTTGTCAATCTTTCCTAAAGTTGTTAGAAAAAAAAAATATATCTGTAGCATTACTTTGTGCCAGGTTTATATTTTTGCTATGCATACTCTTGAATCTCATCAAACTTTCTCTTATATTCAACTTTTCTCAGTTGCTGATTCACCTTATTGCCATCCTTTGCAATAACTTTAAGTCAGATTAGTCTGTGTCAGCAAAAAGTTATGCCTTGTGATGATTTGTGGAAAATCTGTTATCTACTTATGCCAATGGTTTGCCCTAGGAAAGTAGGCCCAGAACAGATTCTGGTTTGGTAATAAAATCAGATTTGTGTTGTAGGATTAAAGGAAGTTATGGGAAAAAGAGAAAGTTCACTGAAAAATTTAAGAATCGAGGAAGATGTAAAAAGTAAAAATTTGCTTATCTCTATCTGCTCTTTAGTGGAAGAGTCAGGCAAATTGAGAAACTATAAACCTACCCCAAATTTAGCAGATAAAATAGACTTATTTGATAATGTCAATGAGTTCTTAAGATAATTAACTTAAGGTGTATGATAATTATCTTCTATTTTGTTTAGCTGTTTATTATGTTTATATTTTTATTCTTCTTTAGGTCTCTTTAGATTTATTTATTGGTAGCATTCTGTATTATCACTGTTTAATTTGTGACTATTTCTTTAATGGGCAGTCTTCTGATGAGGAAGAGGGCCTGCATTCTCCTGTTGAAGATACAATTGAAGGAAAAAATGAAGAAAAACCCTTATCAAGTTCTACTGTAGATGTTTGGTGTTGGATGGTATTGGAACAGCCAAAGGGGCCTGCACTTCGTAACTTGTTGAACGGCTTTCACGCTGCATGTCAATATGGGATTGAAACGAGTGGAGTTTCTTCCCAAAAGGTTTCAAGTAGAGAGGCTTTCTCAAAAATAGTGACATTTGTTCTTCTTGAAGCAGATGGGATCTTTTGTCAATTTCTGGGATTGTCAGGTCCAACCAACAAAGAAGGCAGTTTGAATTTTAGAAATAAGTCTGAGTGGGAAAGTCTGAGGCCTCTAGTAAAGTGTTATCTTCGCAGTTCCTTAATTCTTATCAACCAAGTAACTGACCGGGAAATACTCATCTTTGCATTAACTAGGCTAAGATCTTCTCTCAAGTTCTTTTCTGATTTTCCTTCTCTATCGGGGAGGCTAACAAAGGTATTTTCTTTTGTGTACTGAAGAGTTTGATTTTTTGTGAGACCATCCTCTTTGTATTGAGAAATAATGTGCTGTGGTTCATCGTATTCATCTAAGATAAAAAGTAATGTGAAATGATATAGGTTTGGGAACAAATACAGCTTAAATCGAACTGTCATGCTTTGTAGCTTCAATGTTTTAAATAGCTGATGGATTGTAACTGCATTTCTAGCATATATTCATTTCTGGGAGTAGCGGTGAAAACATTTTAGAAAAGAGCATCTATCTATGCACTCATCCTACCTCTTATCTGGCATGACAATGATTTGGTTTCTTATCATCAATCCATTTGGACATTTCAACATGTATTCTCGGAGGATCTTGATATCAAAATGTGGACTGGAACAATAAATACTTAACGTCTCTTTTTTAAGTCCTTGATTGTTGCTAATTTCTGTTTATGATGCAGCGCTTGATCCCTGAGGGTTACCCAAGCTTTATTGTAATCATCCTAAAGAAAATCTAGTTGTAACATTTGTGCACAGAAAAGCATAAGAGAGTCTTTCTTTTGTTCTACTTATTCTCCTCTTTTTGTGTGTTTGCATTGCTTATTCATCTTCCCTTGGATGCAGATTTCAGTGCATTTATGGATTTCTGGTGATGAGAAAATATCTTTAGCTTCATTTATGATATTACGAGATATTTCCTCAAATCTATCATCTGACTGGGTTGATGTTTGCTTGAAGAATATGTACAAAGCTTTTCTTAGACATTGCAAGTCTGTTGAACCTGACAACTTGAAGCATATAAAATTTCTCGTAGACTCGATTGTACAAGTTTACTCTTTGGAGATCCAAAGGTCATACCCAAATGTACAGTCTTCTGTGCAGCAATTGGCGAATGTCTTGAAGCAGGCTATTAAAATGAAGAAAAAGGTATGTGTCAACATGAACATGGTGAAAATTTTGAGAAGTCAAATGCTTTCTTTTAATGTTTCAATAATTACTAATACTGTGTTTGATCTTTTTGTCAAGCTTCGTTATGTCATGGTCAGTGTAAACGGCCTATGTTCTTTTGATTAATTATGTTTGGTTTTAGGCATGCAAGTATTTAAGCTAGTCTGGTTGGGTGTACACACATGTATTCAGAAAACCATATAAATACTTATCTTGCATAAAAGGTTTCTCTTGAATGCTTTCAATTTGAATAGTTTTGCAGATTTTTCCCCTCTGACCCATGCATTGTTTTTATAAAAAATGCAGGAAGATCTCAAGAAAATATCCTGTTGGCAATACATTCTCTGTACCAACCTCTGGGTTGAATTTATCTCATGTAATGCAAGAAATCATGACCTTCAGCAAGTGCTTTTCATGTTGATTAATATCATAAGAGGAATTTCCCACTTATTTCCTGGTCCACGTTATGTGCCTTTGCGGTTGAAGTGTGTACAAATGCTTAATCGTCTTTCACTTTCATGTGGAGTGTTCATTCCTGTTGCATGCATGGTGTTTGATTGTCTAGAACAAAAAACAAGTGGCAGTACTGGAACAAGGACAAAAAGTGTGAAACTCTCCTCATTATTGAAGGTCAAGACTATACTTTTCTATCATAATTTTCTTTATTTGCCATTTGGTATAGTGCATGATCTTTGAAATTTAGTTAATCTGTCCTAGTGACACTGATGATTGAATTAGTTGTCCATTGCTGGTACAGGTGCCCAAACATTTGTTGAAATCAGAAGCCTTCCAAGAGGAGTGTGTTCTTTCTGTCATTGAGATCCTTTCTGCTCATTTTTCTCAATGGAAACATCATGTATCATTTCCTGATCTAGCAACCATTCCTCTAATTTTATTGAAAAAGTTCCACGTTAAAGCGCCAAGTGAGAGCCTTCGACGCCCTGTCAAGCGATTGATCGATCAGGTAAATGCAAATAACTGATTCTTGATTCTTTCTTATAATTACCATGACAATGAAAGCACAAGATGTCAATTCGAAGTTCTTCCAAAGTTAAATAGCCTTGCTGCACATGATCAGGACATATGATGAATACGGAAAAATGCTAGGCTTTGTTGTCTGTCCAAAAATGGAAACTCATTCAATTGAATAGACCTGGCATACAAACTTGTTCACCATGTATGTTAATTTTTAAATTCAGGTTGAGCGGAACATTGAATTTGTTGCCAAGAAAAGAGATGAGGTTTCATTTTCACCCAATGATCAGGCATCAGTTGAAGCCTTCCTACAGGTTAGTCTTCCATGAATTCGCCCTTTATTCGAAAAACTATTATACATGCAGGGTTTGCTTTGTTTTTACCGAGTAAGACCGGTATATCTGCAGCTTGAAAGTGGTGCCAATACTCCTTTTGCTCAATACTACGTGAGCATATCGAAGAATTCACATTCTAGAACAATGATTGGAGGATAAAATCAACGTAAGAAGCCCGTCATGTTTGCAGAAATCGATGTTTAAGATATTTAGTTTGGTGTCACGAACTTGTTTTAGTACTGGTATCACAGTGCTCGACGAGAGGAGAAACTGTTCAAATCTTGAGTCTTTACTTATGCTTATATGTCTCGAAGATCGGTTAGATGATAAAGATATGAATTCGAACCAGAGTACTTTGCAACAACTCATTCAATTATGGCGAACGAAGAGTTCGTTGTTGGATCCAATTGATGCAGTGGGCAAATAATTGAACCAAGACCATTGAACTGGGTTGAATATTTACTCAACTTTCTACTTACAATGTAATTTTATAATTTATTAAAATTTTCAAAATTTTGTAATGCACTGCAATTATTATTTTTTACTGTTAGGTTTTATTTTTTTTCAGTTTTTTTAAAATTATTAGAGGCTGTAATACACATGTTGGTTATAATTGTATCTTGCCAATAATCATAAATATATTCCTAATGTTATCTGAAATTCATTAATCTAGGTTTTAATGTCAATATCAAATAATATTAGAATTATATAATAAAATTATTTAGTTTAATTAGTATTAATTAAAATAAGTTTGGTCCAATTCCGCCCATGGAGAAAATAAAACAGAGGCTTCATGAATTAAAATATATATGTGTATATATATATATATATATAAATTAAACTCTATCAAGTTCTTTGGTTTCAAAACAATACTCCATTTTATTATTATTATTATTATTATTTCATCTTTCTAACACTAATACCATGAGAGTTTTAAACTTATTACATTTTCTCAATTAATTTCTCCACTTAAAATCATTTTTTTTTGTTATTGCTTAAAGTAAATGGAGCAAAAATAAAATTGTTGAAAAATAAATAAATAGAAAATTTCAAGTAGAATTTCTTTTAAAAGAAAAATTATCCCAATTATGAACGCCTAATATAAATGGTTGAAAGGTCATAATAAAATAACAGTAGTATAAATTGGTGGTCTGAATTTAAGGGGACCAAACCTACTCTATGCTTGTGTTTAGTTTTATTATTATTATTATTATTATTTTATTTTTTATAAGATCAAATAATATTATTCATCAGCATATCTCTCCTCTCTTTCTCTCTCTATATATATAATAAAAAAGATTTGTGTCATTGTCTTGCTATACATATCTCCCAACCTTTGAACATCAATGTCAAACTCAACACATATCATTAATGCATTGCTTGCTTTTGAATCTGTCTCTCTCCATTATTACCACTCTTAGTTTAAAATTATGACATTCAAAATTGTTTACTTAGATGCCACTCACCAAGAAAGAATAAAAGGAGAATAAAACTTATAATTATGTTAAAAAAAATAGAAGTAAATAATTCCTTTTCCATATTATTTAGGGTTATCAAAATTTTGTCAAATTAGTGTGATATCACTTTAAAGTGATTAATTGTGTGTGTAGTTTAGAATTGGTCATGTTCATGCTTCTATTTTCTAATCAATTTAGGTCCCTTGAACATACTTTTCTAACTCTATAATTAATGCGCATGTGGAATTAGTTGATTACAATATAATCATATAATTAATTAAAATTTAATAATAAAGATGGATAATTTCACGTGTTCATATCAGCAAAAGAAAATCTATATATATATATATATATATATAGATATTGTGAGAGTTTATGGTGTGAGACAACCAATAGATGCCCTATAAAAATAATGAAAGTGTTTCATCAAGGTGATAATAAAAGAAATTGAAGTAGACTTAACAAATGTTTAATAAAAATGTTTTATTCTTAATTGCCAATTTAAAAAAAGAAGTGACTATTTTTTTTTTTAGAGTTTGTAAGCTAATTTTTTTTATGCAAGCAAAAAAAATTAACAATTCAATTTATATGATTTTCTAAATTATTTAATTTTTTTAGGATCTATGATGGTAGTGGTGTAGTTGGCGGTGCCGGCTACGCATCAAAATATGAACCTATTTGGAGAATTTAGGCTATCAAACCACACCTAAAAAGCAACAAATCAAGCCACAACTAGAATTGAATCCAAATCAATCAATTTTTATAGGCATATAGTCCATTTATTATGCTCATTATTTTTTGTGAAAATTACCAAAAACACCTCCTAACTTTGTAATATGCACAAAAGCAACCTCTTAATTTGTGTATCTTTAAAAACACCTTCCTTTTAAAGTCAATGATTTTCAAACCCCCAAAAGTTGTAACCGGCGTTAACAGAGTTACTTTTGAATTTTATGGACAAAATTACCTCTTGTATGGGAAGTTGTGGTAGTGCAATCATGTTTCCGGTTTGAGAGTAAATTGGGGTTATTTTTTTGGGTAATCCCTAGAGACAACCATTAGTGCCACCAGTTATACTTTTTTTTTTTTCTCTCTTCACCTTTTCAGCTTTTTCATTTCCAAAGTTGTCTCTACCTGGGCATCCTTTTTCCCTCTGGAAGAAGAATTTCGTTTTCCACCATTGTCTCGAAGAAGAATTCCAGCTCAAGTATTCGGCAATTCATCAGTTTGCAGTCTAAGGTATTGAGCCGAGTTGGACGCCGTTGAAGAAGTTGTGTTTATGTTTTTTTTTTTATAAACGATTCTGTTAGAAAAAGAGATTTTTTTTGTTTTGTTTTGTGGTTCTATTTTTATTGGATGATATTGAAGTCTGTAGGGAGATTTATCGACTAGGGTTTTATTTTAGTTTGCGTTTTCATCTGTGTACATGATCGAAAGAGATTTTTCGATTGTTATATTGTGTAATGTTACAATGCAGGTTTCCCCTTTACGTTCATATGGTTGCAGTTTTAAAAATGAGGTTTCCGTTTAAATAATGGGATTTATTTAAACATATGATATTTCTGTTTAAGAGTTGTTGTTTCTGTTTAAAACGTGAGGTTTCTATTTAAATATTTATGTTTTCGTTTAAGAATTTAGGTTACCGTTTTAAAAACTTTACTTTCCACTTAAATTTATCTAAATATTGTTTAATGTATGGTTTTGTCACAGGCTTGTGATTATGGCGGTCAACCTAGTTAATGGGCGATGCTACTTGACACCGGTAGTGGAGACTGTTGCTGAGTTAAAGGTTCATATGAGTGGACGACACTGGGAGATAATTCGGTGGACACCGTTTGCAGTATTCACCGAGATTGAAGCTGTGTTCCAAGAGAGGGCCCTCCTTAATTCTTTGCTGCATAGATATGATGGCTGTACCAACAAATTCAGGATCGGGGAAAGCTTGGTAAGTTTCAGGCCCGGAGATGTGGTTCTCGTTCTTGGACTGCATTGTGATGGAGACGCAGTCGTATTTCAGAAGAAGAAGAAAGCACGCTCCGCTTTTGAAGATAGATATTTTTCCAAAACCTACGAGAGTATAGAGACTCCATCAAGAGAACACTTGAGTAGCTTGTTTAGCAGAGGGGAGAAGAAGAAAATTTTGTTAAACTCTGATGATGTACCTCATGGGTGCAATCCTCTTTCCAAACACGTCCTGCTCTGTTCTGAATTAGATTGTTGACTATGTCGATGACCTACCTGCATGGGATGATATGCATGGGTGTAAGCGACACACAAGTGGCTGATGGAGGATATCCCATGACAAAGCCCCTTGCGTATGTCCAGCAAGTGCACAGGTTTGTCGAGTAATAAAATCCCAGGTGAGTGGGTATCGTATCCACAGGGAGTAGGGAATAAAAATACTTAAATTGTTTCTTAACCATGTGAAAGATGAATAATGGTTTTGTTAACAAGATGTAATGTAAACAAGAATAAAAGAGATAAGAAAGAGAAGCACAAGTAAAGGGGAGGTAAGGCAATCAATATAAATGGGGTACTCAGATATTATTCCGCCTAGGACGATCGATTCAAGTGCAAAACTCTCAATTATGCTTCCTAACTAATGCATTAATGAGTCATGGAGATCCTTCAATACATAGTCTCAAATCTAAGGTCAACCATGCCTGACTTTATACATGTCCCGGAGGAGAAATTGAACAATCTCAACACATCGCACTCGTACAGAATTGCAATGAGGTCTAGGGATTTCAAGTGATAAATCCTCTTCCTAGATGTAGACCTAACCCTTTGGTCCAAGTGGAAGGTCTCTAGTCACAATTAAGCCCTAGGTGCTAAAATCACTTCAACGCTTCACTCCGTTACCTCTGCAACTAAGCCCCAGCGGAAGGTCATCCATTAGCCCATTCACTCTACTATGACCGCAAAGAACTCGAGAAAATGTAGGTAGGATAAATCACACTAGAGGGGAAAGGGAATGCTCCGCTATCTCTCGACTCACCCTCTCAACCCTCTCCAATCTAGCTTTGTCTAACTCTTGTGGTGTATCACTCATTCACAAGGGTTACCAATAAGAACTCTCAACCCTAGTGTTACTCTAAGGGAGTATTCATTCAATCAAATATTCAAGATTGGAACTCAATTAAAGTATCAATTAATGAAAGCATAATAAAAGATTTAATGAAACAAATACATCATAGGGTTCACAAATCCAAGTACCAACTAGGGGGTTTAGCTCTCCATGGAGCTAGTTATAATCAACAATGAAATCGAATGTAAAAGCGAATAATCCATAGAAAACCCCCTCGATAGTCGTGACGATGGTCTTGTGGAGAAGCCTCGCCTTTTTCAAAGGTCCCTTTGTCCGGTCTAGGATACACCTCGCCGGATCGATGCCGACGAAAGCTTTCCCACTAACCTTCTTCCAAATGGAGCGTGATTTAGAAGCCATAGAACCTCTCCAAATCCCTTGCCAATACCTCTTAAAACCCTAGTCGCCGCCCTCTCTCAAGTTGGGGAAAAGATGGAGAAAAGAATCCTGAAATCATGGCTGAAATCGGCCTTAAATAGGGCTGGAAACGGGCATCCACATTCCCCTGTGGATTCTCCACACGGGCCTGTGGAATTTCCACACGGGCATGGATAATGTCCACACGCCCGTGTGAATTCTCTGAACTTCACTTTTTTGGACGGTTGTGAACATAACCTGCTACAGTAACGACCCGAAACATTCCCTAATCCATGTTTTCATCGAGGTAATGTAAACGGGCACATGTTTACGTCATAGATCGCCTTGTTTCTTCAATAAACAGCTTCATTGGTGAAGATCTTGCTATCAATTCACAAGCTGGGATACTCGAATGTGATTGTCTTTGTGCCCCTCCAAATCATTTTGCTAACTTGAATACAAGGAGGTTGGCACACATTCTTACATCTTGAATCCGACTTATGTCTTCTCCTTTGAACCTCCTCATGATTTCCTCCAAATAGTGCGTTCACAACCTACATTGGCTTCTTTTTTTAACATTTGGGTTCACAACCCTATACGCATGAAAGTAACATAAATGCACACATATTAGCGCTAAAACCCAATAAAAGAATGCATCGGGAAGAAGATGAACATAGGGTAAGTCAAAGGTTGCTCAGTCGCACTGAACATCTAGTTTTACATGCTGACTGGCACCAGAAAGAAGGTGTGATTTGGCAAGACCCCAAGGATGCTGTGCTATGGTGAAAATAGTTACCAGAAGCAAGCGTCGATAGAAGCCATGTTGTCATCGCTCGAAGAAAAAGGAGGTAATAAATCATGAGTCTTTGTTTAAATATCAAACGTTTCTGTTTAAAAAAATGATTTAGTGTTTAAAATAGAGGTTTTTTCAGTTTAAATATTTGGGATATCATTTAAAAACCTAAGTAAACTGTTTATATAATTAAGTTAACTGTTTAACACCGTTTGCTATTGTTTAAATTGAATGCTTTCATTGACATTGTGTTGTTTAACTATGTTAGTTTCCTGAACAGGTCGCGGTGAATGTAGATGAAAAATCTTCATTGGGGACATCCGCCGGGGGGATGCTATTACTCTCAAACCACTGGCTCGAAGGCAGGATGAGAGGCCATCATCTTCAAGGCGTCCTCGATGCCATTCACCTAATGACTGCCCAACCCGTACACAAATTCCTCAGCGCCGAAGGAGCCCCACCTTACCCCGCCCAGCCAAAACATTCCCTTCTCTAACGGCAACATCCCCTCCTGCCATGACAGCCCCCCGATCGAATAGCCCCTTTCCCCTCCCGACGACCCCCCTTGGCGATGATGTCGCCACATGTCTGCTGCAGGTGTACCGGGTACTGATGACCGAGTTCCCTCAGCTTGTTGCTAAGATGGAGGCATTGGAAGGACGGGCATAATCGAATACGTCATCCCTACAAACAAATATAGCATC
This sequence comes from Dioscorea cayenensis subsp. rotundata, assembly GCF_009730915.1. Classification (NCBI taxonomy): domain Eukaryota; kingdom Viridiplantae; phylum Streptophyta; class Magnoliopsida; order Dioscoreales; family Dioscoreaceae; genus Dioscorea; species Dioscorea cayenensis. The sequence continues at coordinate 15,054,813 of NC_052485.1, read as the reverse complement.
CAGCATGGACACCACCCGGAAAAGCCTGGATGCAGTCGAGGTAGCCAGGTGATTGTCGAGGACGTGAGTGGGATGACGTCAGATTTTGATGACGATGACGTCATGTTTGAAGAGACTCGCCAAAAGAAGAAAAACAATAATGTCTCTCCCTCCACTGATTGATGATGAAATAATAGCAGCACCACATGCGGTTGACCGGCCGGCTACAATGGCAGCGTCTGAGGAAATTGCTTCAGAAAAAGTTACAGCTGTAGTCGATACGATGGCCAAAGAGATCCCCATCTCAGTAGAACCAATGGACGACAGTACTGCGTCGAAAGTAGACACAATCGCTCAACAATAAGAACCAGCTAAGATTGTGTCTTCGGTTGATGTTGTCATCATACCCGTGATTGACATGATCGTTGATAGCATTGTCAACAAAATCCCTGTCTAGGTCGAATCGGCAGACGGCACCGCCACATCCAAGGGAGTGATAAGTGCTTGTGTATTAGTAATATGAAGTATTCTTTTCTTACGATGAGCATTACTTTTCTCAGATTTTATCACTAACACATGTGTATTTGTGTTCTTTTATGCATGTAGGGTTGTAGAGACAAGTATGGAAGAAATAAGCCAAAGTACATTGCGTTTGCACTTTGTTGATGGTATCTTGGAGTGAACAAATGTGAACACACAAGTTGTGCTCAAAGACATGTGAGTGTGTGACAACCTCCGTTGTGTTCAAGTGAATATGCAAATTGGAGGGGCACAAAGGCAATCATACTCATGTGTTCCGACTTGTGCAATGCTAGCAAGGTTGTCGTCAAATGTGTTTTTATTTGAAGACGCAACGCGATCTACAACATGGACATGTGCCCGTTTATGTTGACTCAATGAAAAGTGTGGTTACTATAGTAAATCACTATAGCAATTCACTTCAGCAGTTATTGTTCACAGGATGCTGAAAAATAAATTTCTACAGATTCACACGGGCGTGTGGAAATTCCACATGCCACTGTGGATGCCTGATTCCAGCCCTATTTAAGTCACGATTTCAGCCCGATTTAGGGATCTCTCCCCCATCTTTTCCGTATCTTTTGGCTATCTTTTCTCCATCTTTAGAGGGGCCAGCGCCAGGGTTTGGAGAGGTTTTAGCTTGGCTTTGGAGAGGTTTACGGCCTTCGACACCAAGTTTCCTTCGGAAGAGAGTTATTGGGGGAGCTTTCGTCGGTACCGATCGGGTAAGGTGTGCCCTAGGCTTGCCGAGGAGACCTTTGGAGAAAACGTGGCCACTCCACAAGACCATCGACACGAACACCAAGGGGGTGTTATTCATGGATTGCATATCTTTACTTTTGATTTCATTATTGATTGTATTTTGCTCCATGGAGAGCTAAACTCCTAGTGGGTACTTGGGCTTGTAAACCCTATGATGATATTGTTTCTTTGACCTCTTATTATGCTTTCATTAATGGATGTTTTAATTGAGTATCAATCTTAAATGCTTCTTAAGTTGATTTTCCCTTAGAGTGACAATAGAGTTGAGAAACCATTTTGGTAATCCTTTTGGATGAGTGATACACCATGAGGGTTAGACAATACTAGTTTAGAGAGGGTTGAGAGAGTGAGTCGAGAGGTAGCGGAATGTTCCCTTTCCCCTCCGGTGTGATTTATCCTACCTCCACGTTCCAAGAGTTCTTTACGGTCACAATAGAGTGAAGTGCTAAGAGACGAATTCCATTGGGGCTTAGTTGCGCAAGCAATAGAGTGAAGCGTTGAAGTAATCTTTAGTATCTGAGGCTTAATTGTGACTAGGGGGTTTTCGCCTGGACCAAAGGGTTAGATCTATTTTAGGGAATAGGGTTTATCACTTGGAATACCTAGAGCCTAAAGCAACCTAGCACAGTGTGAGGTGTCGAGACTGAGATTTCTCCACAAGGGCATAGTGTAGGGTTAGTCACTATTGACCTTAAGTTTTGAGACCGTGTGTTTAAGGATCTCCATGACTCATTAGACATTAATTAGGAACCATAATGAGTGGTCTTGCACTTGAAACAATAGTCCTAGGGTGAGCAATGTCCGGATGCCCCATTTATCTTCGATTGCCTATCCTATCTTTTATTTGCGCCTTCTTCTTTTCTTACTTCTATTTGCATTGATTCTTATTCACATCGCTATTAATTCATTTTCGTTATAGTTAAATAGCAATCTTTATGTTTCTAATCACTATTCCCTGTGGATTTGACTACCCACTCACCGGGGTATTTTTACTTCGATAAACCTATGCACTTGCGGTACACACGCAAAAAGGCGTTGTCAGGGAGAAACTCTCCCACAACTGTCAACAACAGCACCTGACGATGAACCAAAAGATGTTGCTGATGAGGGGCAAGGAAACATCATCAAAAAAACAACGACCGGTGCTGCAGTTGACAGTATGGTCCTCGCCAACCAACAATACAAGGAAGTGCAGATGGACTTTTGACCGAAGAAGAAAAGATGCCCCGGACAGGGGTGCATGAACGTGTTCGAGTAGGAGTTATTAAAGATATTCTTGAATTGTTGGATGGATTAGTAAGTATCAAGTATTTCCATTATACTTTAAATATATATGATATCATTTAACTTTACGAGCTACCGTTTAACTATGTTAGTTTCCATTTAAATATTTATGCTACCGTTTAAATTTATGAGTTACCACTTAAATTATTTTGTCTCTTTTTAACTTTATCTTTTACCTTTTAATCATAGGATTGTCGTATGAAAGAATGACAATGTCAATACCACACGAGCCAGCCTATACATGATGCTGGACGGGAAGAAAATGGTGACAGACGATATGATGGACGCGTTTGTTTGCATAATCCAGAAATCTCTGATAAGAGTAGCATATCCATATATGAAGCGTGCCTCCATTAGAATTTAGAATTTTAAATATAGTTTTATAATTTTTAATAATTTTGAGAATTTAGGGAATTTTAAGGTTTGAATTTGAAGTTAATATAAAATAGAATGACAAGGATGATGATGTTGATTAAAAGTTAGCATTCTCGTCATTCGGAAAACTTATTCAGTAAATCTATTATATAAATATAGCATTTCCCATTATGTAAATGTTTTATTTTTTAATTAAAATAGTAAATATTTTTTTAACTATTTATTTTATAAATTGATTGTGACGACACTTGTTTTTTGACATAAGCAAAAGTAGAATTAACTCATTAGTCTAGACTGCTCAAATACATTATTTTTTAACCGTCTGAACTGACCAAAATACTTGTCCTATCTTCACTGCTATGAGCCAAATTAGCTAGAAAGTCTACACACTTATTACCCACTCAAAAGTTATGTTGAATTTTTGACCCAACCATACTTTATTAACAACATTGCATCATTTACCAAGACATAGTAAGAATGGCAATTTTTTACATCCTTAGTTAAAATCCAAACCACAACTATTGGATTTAATTTAACAATAACAAATGAAAGAACCAAGTTTCTTGCTATAGCAACAGGCCTTTACAGAAACCTCAGAGTTTTGTCAAAAGTCTATCCATAGGACCAATATTAGTAATAAAATCCCAACCCATTATTAATTACCATCTCTGATCAAACAACAACTGAGATTGTGTTTGTTCCAAATTTTAAAAAACCATCAGTTTTCAAAATAAAACACCCTAGTCCAGTGGCCTCCATCTTACACATCGTCCCTCACGCTCACTCCTCCTTTGCAATCTTCCTCACCATAAGCCAAGCCTGAAATAACTACTCATATATTTGCTGATACACCAAGACATTATGACTTCCAAATATGCCATACAGTTTATAGTGAATTAAGTACACCAATAGATAGCATCAAATCTCACTTCTTTACAAGTATTGTTAGTCACTAACCACTCTTTCAAACTCAAGGACAAGAAATGTGGCTCATTGACAAAAAAAAAACCTCTTGCGTATGTCCCGTATATGCACGAGTTTGTCGAAGAAATAAATCCCAGATGAGTGGGTATCGTATCCATAGGGAGTAAGGAATAAAAATACTTAAATTGTTTCTTAACTAAGCGTAAAATGAATAATAGTTGTGTGACAAGATATAACGTAACAAAAGTAAAAGAGACAATAAAGAGAGCACACATAAAGGGGAGGTAAGACAATCGATAAAAATGGGGTACCCGGATATTGTTCCACCTAGGACAATCGTTCAAGTGCAAAACCCTCTATTATGCTTTCTAACTAATGCATTAACGAGTCTTGGAGATCCTTCAATACACGGTCCCAAATCTAAGGTCAACCATGCCTAACTCTATATATGTCCCGGAGGAGAAATTGAACAATCTCTCAACCTCGCACTCGCATAGAATTGCAATGAGTTCTAGGGATTCCAAGTGATAAATTCTCTTTCTAAATGTAGACCTAACCTTTTGGTCCAGGTGGAAGGTCCCTAGTCACAATTAAGCCCTAGGTGTTAAAATCACTTCAACACTTCACTCCGTTGCCTCTGCAACTAAGCCCCAGCGGAAGGTCATCACTTAGCCCATTCACTCTCCTATGGCCATAAAGAACTCGAGGAAATGGAGGTAGGATAAATCACATCGGAGGGGAAAGGGAACGCTCCGCTACCTCTCGACTCACCCTTTCAACCCTCTCCAATCTAGCTTTGTCTAACTCTCGTGGTGTGTCACTCACTCACAAGGGTTACCAATAAGAATCCTCAACCCTAGTGTCACTCTAAGGAAGTATTCACACAATCAAGCATTCAAGATTGGAACTCAATTAAAACATCAATTAATGAAAGCATAATAACAAGGTTTAATGAAACAAATACATCTTAGGGTTCACAAATCCAAGTATCCACTAGGGGTTTAGCTCTCCATGGAGCTAGTTACAATCAATGAAATCGAATGTAAAAACAAGTAATCCATAGAAAACCACCTCAATAGTCGTGATGATGGTCTTGTGGAGAAGCCTCTACTCTTCCAAGGGTCCCTTTGTCCGGCCTAGGATACACCTCGCCGGATCGGTGCCGACGAAAGCTCTCCCACTAACCTTCTTCCAAACGGAGCGCGATGTCAGAGCTATAGAACCTCTCCGAATCCCTAGCCAATATCTCTCCAAACCCTAGCCGCCGCCCTCTCTCAAGTTGGGGGAAAGATGGAGAAAAGAATGTTGAAATCGGGGCTGAAATCGGCCTTAAATAGGGCTGGAATCGGGCATCCACACGCCCGTGTGGATTCTCTGGAATTCAATTTTCTCGGCTGGCTGTGAACAGTACCTGCTACAATGAATTGCTAAAGTGGCCTGCTACAGTACATGCCCGAAACACTCCCGAATCCATGTTTCATCGAGGTAATGTAAACGGGCACACATTTACATCGTAGGTCGCTTAGCTTCATCAACAACGGCTTCATCAGTGAAGATCTTGCTATTTATGCACAAGCCGGGATACTCGAATGTGACTGCCTTTGTGCCCCTCCAAATCATTGTGCTAACTTGAATACACGGAGGTTGGCACACATTTTCGCATCTTGAGCCCAACTTATGTCTTCGCGTTTGATCCTTCTCAAGATTTCCTCCAAATGGTACATTCACGATCTACATTGGCTTCTTTCTCTAACATTCGGTTTCACAACCCTATATGCATGAAAGTAACATAAATGCACACATATTAGCGTTAAAATCTGATAAAAGTAATACTCATTATAAGGAAAGAACCCTTCGCATTCCTATCACACAAGCACTTATCACGCATCAGTCCTAAAATTCATCCAACAGCTCCGTACTTCTCTAGCATAAGGATCCATGAAATTAATATAAGGCATATTCAATATCATGCATGCAACATGGGCAAGTCACATTATTACCCCATATGTGATGTTCACCCACTTAATAGGTGGTGGTGCAACGCAAGTTTAAGTAATAAAGTGATATGTAGGTTGTCATATCTCACGAGAAACCAAATTACTAATACTAACCACTTCTCTATTATCTAACTTTACTCTAGTTACAATGATTGACTTAAGTTAAAAGTTAAAACAAGAAATTCTAAAAAGCAATAATGAAGGTTGAAGGACTAACAATCATAAAAAGGAGGTAATTGGGCAATAAATCCCTATAAAAATTTACCTTAAATCCCAAGACTTGATTGTTGACTCCTAATCAATAGGTTTGGACCATGGGCATCCTTATATATGTTAATCTCTTTTTCAAGGCAATCAATAACTAGTCTCCTACAAAGCTTCGGTGAAGTCTTTTTCTACCTAAGCTCTATATGACATCTTAAACACTCTAAGGATCCCAATCATGAAGGTAATCCAAGCTTCCTAAGATAGGTTAGTTAAATTTGTAAGCTAATAAACCCCTAAACCCATACAAGCTTAAGTGGAGATCTCTCTACTCACTAAATCCCATACGATTGCTTTGTCCTCAATGAAACTCAAAGCTAAGACTAACCTAATCAGGAGAATTGGGTGAAACATATTCTACCTCTAAGCTAACACTCAACTCTCTTCAACATTGATGAATCGAACATTGACGGGTCTATCAACTCTCATTAATGTGATTAAACATACAATTGAACTCTCTCTATAAAGGATTGTATGGTATAATAAACTCAAGATTAAATCTCAAACTAAATCTCAAGTAAAGAATTAATAATCAAATCAAAATGCAAATGTGCTAAGGTTCAACATGCCCAAATACCAAAGAAATTTAGTTCCTCACCGAAAAGTAGATGATCAAATCTAAAGAATAAAGCATAAATGAAATCATTGCAAAAACTTCCTTAATCCTTTCTATCTTCAGATTCGATGAAACTACACCAAGCTCCAAGGATCACACCCAATGAAATACGAAATGCACCTTGTGGAAAGCTTTCGGGTGATTTCCCTCACATATGGATGAGAGTGATTTAATAAACCTTCAATGAAAAACCCTCAATCCTTCTTGATTTTCTTCTTAAACCCTAGCTCCGCCACCCTTCTAATCTTGCCAAAAAGTACCTTAAAAACTTAGTCTTGGGATTATTTGTTGAGGGGTTATGAAGTGACACACACCAATGTGATTGCCCTTATGTCTACCTATGTAGATCCACATGACCAAGTACATAGTCATGTGGTTACTTGTGTGCAGATTTGCCTCTAGAAAATCTCTTAATAAATTTGTACATGGCCTAGGACACGGCCATGTGAGTATAGTGTGTTGTTCTGGCATTTTGATGATTCTCAGGAAAATTGCCAAAAGTGATACACATGCTCACGTGGAAATTCCTAGTCTGTGTGTGGCCATGTAGCTTGAAAAAACTCCTCTTGTCACATTCTAAAACACCATCTTTTAGCTTCACTTGCTTCAAACACCTCTTTCTCGCTATAGTTGCACAAAATAATAAATTACACACCAAATCAAAGTATAGACATAAAAGATACATGTTCAATGTGTGTGAAATTAAAATAGAAAATATATGAATTCAAACACTAATCAATATGCTTCTTCAATCTATTTTCATTAGTGTTGAACCTATCACTAAAGAGTAACCAATGGAGAAATATACTCATTTAACATTAGGAAGTTTCTAAATTCATACAAGATTGTCAAAAGCTTGAGTAGCGACTTTGTTATCCATGCAAGCTTGCCATATATTGTAAATAATTTACTGCACAAAACTGAGCATGCCAAAGATTTACCATTACTTTCAAGTTAGCAACCGATTTTTTTCTCAAAGAGAAATATTAGCTTCTCCATCCAATCTAAGACTTACACAACCATAGTTTTTGGCAAACACACTCTCCTCCAATCCATGAGATGCTCGTATGAACTGGTTTCCCTACCAGTAACTCAAAAGAAAATTTCTTGAGATACCATTAATGCTATCACAAGTAGCCACTAGCAAAAGAGCGCCAGATGTAGAAGCCGTCAATCTGGTTCAAAAACCAGAATGAGAGTAAGAAGAAGGCAAAGATTCATCCCCATTCCCAACCCCTCCAAGGACGTAGAGGCTCTGATTGCCATCGCATCGGGCGTAAAGCAGGGCTTCGGTGAGAGAGACTGGGTCTTCACAAAGGCTGAATTGAGAGTGGTGTTCCAGTAAGGGAACTTCAGAGGGATGAAGTTGACGGTGGGGAGGAAGTGCGATCGGAGATTGGAGTGGCTGATGGAACTGAGGGATTATACGAGTGCGGGGTTGGAGAGGTTAATCAAGCTATCAGGGCTATAGAAGGAAATCAGGAGGAGAAGGAAAGGAGACAATGACTTTGCTGCAGGTGGAGGGGCCACACTTCTCGTAGTAGAAGGAGACATTCTGTGCAGCCATGGATGAAGCTCATAGAAGAAGGATGAGGAGGAGGAGGAGGAGGAGATGGATGGGAAGATCCATGATGATGATGATGAGGAGGAGGAGGAGTCTAGGGCTTTGGGTTTTTTAAAGGAGTTTTGTTTTCTTTTAATCCTTATAAATATTTATTTATTATATAAATAACGAAAGCTCAAATATATAATAAATATATTTATAAATAAACATTAAAATAATTTATATTTGGAAAATTTTGTTGTTTATATTATTAATATATAGTATTAATAATAATTAAAATTAAATTTTTTGAGTAAAATAAAAATGTCTAAGCACATTATTAAATATATAACTTACAATTAAATTTATATTATTATTTGGTATGCATAATAATAATAAATATTATAATTTTAATAATTCATTTATTTATTTTTAACTGATTTCAATTAAAAATATTTTAAAAATAATTACAATCATATATTTATTGGCCAAAAAGAAAACACATTTATTTTTTAATGCTACTAGTCAATATTAATGTTTTTTTTTTAAAAATTATTTTAATACATAATTGTTTATTTTAAATTACATAATCACATAAAAATTATATATCACAAATTGATTTATATAAAATAGCACGTTGATTGATTTTCATTGCCATCTATTTAGGACTCAACAATAACTCTAACTTTTTTTTTTGTTTATGCTTAACTATCTTGGTTTTTTTTTTTCAATTTCTTTCATATTATATAGTTTCATATTTAATAAATCCACAGTGAGATTTTGAATAGAAGTGCAAGTAATACTTTTATTCGTTTGTGAATTAAATAATTCTCATATGTTTGTAAATGATTTGATTAATTTATATGTCCAGTTGATTTTTAATAGCATCTTATTTTTCAGGATGCACTTATAATTTATAAAATAAACTATTGTGACATTATTTTTTATATTTGTTTTATAATGTTTAATTTTTTTTAATTTAGTTATGATTCTTAATATAAATCTCAAATTTAATTTTGATAATATTATGCTATATCAAATATAAATATAAAAAATAAATAAAATTCAAAATAATGTATTAAAAGAAAATTTAAAGTATTATTTTCAAATTAATCACCCATGAAACAAATCTTAGGTAAATTGTGGATAAATATTTAGTATCAAAATCTTACATTTTAATTCTTATTACATTAAGATTATCCACAGTATGCTTACCTACAAACAATCCCCTAGATAATCCATGAGTAAAATTTAGGCAAAAACTTCACATATTTGATTAACCAGGGATTACCCACAAATATGTTGCCCACGGATAACATGTTTGGGTAATTTGTGGGTAATGTTGCAAAATTAAATTCCTTTTAAATTACCCAGGGATCACCCACGACTGTAACACCCACAAACAAATTTGCTGGGTAATCCGTGGGAATACTATTTTTACCGACGGATTACCCATGAAATGTTCTCCCACACAAATATATTTTAGATATTTCATGGGTAATTTTAAGGTGGGAACTACCCGCATTATTTACCCACAAATTACCCAGGGATGTAATGGTCCTGGGTAAATCCCTGGGTAAATTCGTATCTATTCCCTAGGTAAATTTGATGTATCTTAATTTATGAATTCCTTGCTATTCCATGGGTATTCCTTGTGTATATACCCACGGAATGTGTCCCTGGGTAAATTGTCGTAGGTAAAATGAAAATTTCTTGTAGTGAAGGTCCTATAGCTAGCCCAAGAGAGGGCATTCTTCTTCCAACATGTGTGTTTATTATGAACCTTTTTAATAATAGATGCATATATCTTTTGGGCACATGTTAATGAATAATAAGAACTCCCAGATATCTCCCCAAATCATTAGTCAAAGGGATGTTACAGGTATTACTCGAGATTTGCTTGATTCCTAAATATAATTGGCGACACAAAAGCTTTGACTTTGCCAAGCTCATCAAGAACCCTGAAGCAACAACAAACTCATTCAGGTAACTCATAACTGTAGCCAGTTGCCTACTGTCAGCTTGTGCAAATAGCATGAGGTCATATGCAAAAAAAAAAAACAAAAGGAAATAACCAAGTCATTATGTCGAATCAAAAGACAACTTTAATCGTTATACTATCCTAGGGTTTGATGCCCATGCCACCTCATCAATCCATTAAACTCCTACCCATTAAAGTATCTCCCATAATAGTTATACTACATTATGGAATCCAGAATCATTTCATTCAATTTTTTAACTATGTACATTATATATTTCATTAAAACATATTTATTTAATAAAATATTACATATTATTAATAAAATAATTAAATAATATATTTCAAAAATTATATTTCAAAATAAATATTTTAAATGATAGGAATATATGAATAATAATAATTATTATATTATTTTGGAAAAATGAATTAATTTGTGGATGATCAAAAAATAAAAAAAAATTATCAAAATGATGACGAAATAAAGAAACAACTTATATAAATTAGATATTAAAAATATTACATAATTAAAGTCATTAATAAAAGATATAAAAATACTAATTTTCTGCATTGGTGCCAAATACACTCTACCAAGTCTAATTGAAGTTGATAGCATAATTCTTGATCACATATTTCGGAATTTCTTCTCAAATATTGTTAAAAATTGATAAGTACTTGTGAGATAAGAATGCGATGTGTTCTTTCCTTATGATGAGCATTACTTTTATCGGGTTTTAACGCTAATATGTGTGTATTTATGTCACTTTCATGCAGATAGGGTTGTGAGGCCGAATATTAGAGAAAGAAGCCAATGTGGATCGTAAATGCACCAATTGGAGTAAATCTTGAGAAAGTTCAAACGTGAAGACATAAGTTGGGTTCGAAATGCGGGAATGTGTGCCAACCTCCTTGTATTCAAGTTAGCACAATGATTTGGAGGTGCATAAGGGCAGTCACATTCAAGCATTCCGGCTTGTGCATATATAGCAAGATCTCCACCAACATGTCCGTTATTGAAGAAGCAAAGCGATCTATGACGTAAACGTGTGCCCGTTTACATTACCTCGATGAAAGCATGGATTCGGGAGTGTTTCGGGCTGGTGCTGTAGCAAGTACTGTTCACAACCGGTCGAAGAAGGATGAAAACAGAGAATTCCACACGCCCGTGTGAAAAATCCACAGGGACGCCCACATGGGCTTGTGGATTCCCGATTCCAGCCCTTTAAAAGCCGATTTCAGCCCCGATTTCAGCATTTTTTTCTCCATCTTTTCCCCAACTTGAGAGAGGGCTGTGGCTAGGGTTTTGAGAGGTATTGGCTAGGAATTTGGAGATGTTCTACGGCTCTGACATCGTGCTGTGTTTGGAAGAAGGTTAGTGGGAGAGCTTTTGTCGGCACCAATCCGGTGAGGTGTATCCTAGGCCGGACAAAGGGACCCTTGGACGAGTAGAGGACTTTCCACAAGACCATCGCCACGACTATCGAGGGGGTTTTATATGGATTCTTTGCTTTTACATTTGATTTCATTGGTTGTAATTAGCTCCATGGAGAGTTAAACCCCCTAGTGGGTACTTGGGTATTTGTGAACCCTAGGATGTATTTGTTTCATTAAACCTCTTTATTATGCTTTCAATTAATTGATGTTTTATTTGAGTTCCAATCTTGAATTCTTGATTGTATGAATACTCCTTTAGAGTGACACTAGGGTTGAGAGTTCTTGTTGGTAACCCTTGTGACTAAGTAACACACAATGAGAGTTAGATAAAGCTAGATTGGAGAGGCTTGAGAGGGTGAATCGAGAGATAGCAGAGCGTCCCCTTTCCCCTCCGGTGTGATTTATTCTACCTCCATTTCTTCAAGTTCTTTGCGGTCATAGTAGAGTGAATGGGCTAAAGGATGACCTTCAGCTGGGGCTTAGTTGCGAGTGCAATGGAGTGAAGCTTTGAAGTGATTTTAGCACCTATGGCTTAATTGTGGCTAAGGACCTTCCACCTGGACCAAAGGGTTAGGTCTACATCTATGAAGAGGATTTATCACTTGGAATCCCTAGAACTCATTGCAATTCTATACGAGTGCGAGGTTGAGAGGTTATTCAATTTCTCCTCTGGGACATGTATAGAGTTAGGCATGGTTGACCTTAGATTTGGGAACATGTATTTAAGGTTCTCCAAGACTCATTATTGCATAAATTAGAAAGTACTATAAAGGGTTCTTGCACTTCAAACGATTGTCCTAGGCGGAACAATATCCGGGTACCCCATTTATATCGATTGCCTTACCTTCTCGTTTACTTGTGCTCTTTTTCTTGTTCTTTTACTTTTATTCTTTCACATCTTGTCACACATATCACTATTCATCTTTCACTTAGTTAAGAAACAATTTAAGTGTTTTTATTCCCTACTCCCTGTGGATACGATACCCCACTCATCTAGGATTTTATTACTTCGACAAACCTATGCACTTGCGGGACATACGCAAGGAACGTTGTCAAAAATCTTGAAGGGATCTAAAAGCCACTTATTTTTGCATTAGCTTATTGACTTGCCATTCTTGGATTGAAAACCCCGGGTTCTGAAAACATAGGATAACCATTTAAAAAATTTGGTTGATTTTGGACATTTGGATAAAAGTGGGAAATGTTTTTTGTGAGTTAGGATAATTTTGTGATGAGGATATGTAAAATTCTGCATATTTGGTGAAAAGAAAGAATTTAAAAAATTTTGTACGTTATTTGAAAAATTCGGAACTTTGGAAGATGGAGGAGTATTTTAATCCATAATATAATGGAAAATTCAAAGATGAAGAAATGGAGAAGAATGTAAGTTTTGTTTGAGAATGTAAGTGAATTTATAGAGATAAAATAAAATTTAAAAAATTAAAAAATTTAAAAAAGATATTATTAGATGTTGCATCCCAACTAGACCTGTCCAAGGGCCGGGCTACCCACCCAAGCCCGAAGGCCCACCCAAAAAATGGGAGGGCTTGGCTAAATATATAAGGTCGGATGACCGGGCCTTGGATAAAAAAAAAAGTCAATTTAAAAAATGAGCCGGGTTTGGTTTTATTGTAAAAAGCCGGGCTTGGCTTGGCCCGAATTATAAATTAAATTTATTAATTATTTTTGTATATACCTTTATATATAATGGTTTGAATTGCCGTTAATTATTTATTAATTAGTTTTGTATATACTTATATAATATATATTTATTGTTGATTCCATTGATTATAATGGTTTAAATTTTAGTTTTTGTGATTGAATAAAGTTGTGCATTTGGTATTTTAATTTTAATATGTTTTGTAAAAGAATATTTGGTCATTTTCACAAATTAATATTATTGTTAATTTTTTATAACTTATTTATTATTTGATAAAAAACCTATTTGGGATGGCCTTAGTTAAAAGTCATCAAGTACGGACAGGTTCTACAAAAAGTTAAGGCCCGTATTATTGGTCGGGCTGGGCTTGGGCAAGCTAAAATTTAGTAATTATAGACCTAGCCCAACCAGAACTCGGCCATGCCCGGCCCATGGATAGATCTAATCCCAACGTTTACATTTTATAAGTAAATATGTAAACCCCATGCTTTATTTGAATTAAAAAACTATCTTTTAAATAAAAAATTTAATGGAGCCCACCGGTTAAGCGCTCAGTGGCCACTAAGCTTTTTTAATGGGTCCTCAATGGTTTGAGCACTCATTGAGCGGGGGTTTAAAGGCCATTAGAGATGCTCTTAATTGGATTCCACCTCTTACGAGGCACCATATCTTGAATTATATGAGATAATTTTCCATACACAAGATCAAGAAGTATAGAGGTGTAGGGTCACCTTGCCTATGCCTTTGCTTCTCTGCAAAATAAGAATAAGCTTTCCCATTCCAAATAGTAGATAATTGATTAGAAGTGACAAAAAGTAATCAAGCTAATTAATTAAGTTGGTAAATTTAAATCAATGAGAACTTGGCATAAAAACTCCTAGTTAATGCTCTCATAGGCCTCATAGAGGTCTATTTTCATCACCAATCCATTTTTTAAGAATGTAACTCTTGACTAATAATAACTAAATAAAAAATTAAACCTTTTTGTATATAAAAATACAATTTTGAAATAAGCCCATATATACCCATGAGTAAATGGCCACCCACTGGTTACTTGTTATTAGTAGGTATAAGTGAGAGATCTATGCACCCATAATAATATGAGGAAATTCTATCCACCCTCCTAACCCATGGGTAAGATGATTTGCAAGTAAGCGGCCTTGAACCACTCAAACATCTAAGGAAAATGATTTAAAGGTCCTCATCAAGTTTCAGAAGAACCTCTAGCTTCCTTACAAGTTTCTTAATACCTAATAAATCTCTAGTAAAAAAAAAACAAAAACAAACTACATAGTTTTTTCCATTTGCTATTTGTACCCATATTGGTTTTTTTTCTTTTTTTAATTTTTCCACAACTAGTTGTAGCTAACCAAACTTGCTGATACTGTACGAGCTCACTTAGTCATGAAAATCCTACATGCGACTAGTAAGCCCATCAAGCCTTAAAATTATAGCTTGCCCTAGCATTGGGATGTCAGCACGAGGGTTTGTTGAGACTCGTGAAAGCTCACTTCTTGGTTGATACTAAGAACTTTTCTTTGGTTTTGTCCCCTACTTTGGGTGACCTCAGTAGGGCTTTGTTTGGTATAGGGAGTGTGTGGTTGTAGAATAGTCATTGTAATCAGGTTTCGACATGGATTGTGCGATTCAGCACCGCATTTGCCATCTCCAACCCAGGAATTATTTAACAGGTTGAAATCCACATAGCTCGTGCGAAATGACACAACTTATGTCAGTTCCAGCTCACAAATCATTTGTTGGACTTAGATTTGCACACTCGTGCAAAGCAGCATAGCTTGTGCCAGTTCTAGCCACAAATCATTTGTTGGGTTGAGGTTTGAATAGTTAGTGCAAAATGACAACACCCTGTGTGGGATTTTCCTGCATCCCTTTCTTGATATCACAAGGGTATTTTCATAGTTTTCACACCCTCAACCCTTTTATCCCTCATCTTCCTTATTTTTATTCTCATCCTCTTAGCTTTCTCCCCTTGGATGAAAGATCCCCACTTGAATTCCTTTATCTTCATCCTTGGAAGAAGCTCCATTGGTCCTCTCTTCTCCTCCTTAGGGCTTGACAAGGTATGACATCTTCCTTTTCCTTGTTTTACTCCATTTTATTCATCCTTGGTAGAATGAAACTAGGGCTTTGATTTATGAGCATGATGAGCTCGATTTGTTGGTCTATCCTTGCTTATGAGAGGATAGGATCATTGATACAAGCTAGATCCTTGATAAGTGCTTGAAAAAACGTATTTTATACATTATTTATACTATATTTCGAATGAGATTTTGCATGTTTACCACCAAACTAGTACATAATTTCATTCTTTTATTCACCATAGGCTTTTATTTCCTCTTAGGGCAAAAGAATCGAATATGGTAGTATTTTAGAGCAAAGCAGATCAACTTGCTAAATCAGAGCATCATCATGGCTCACAATGGCTTTGGTAACATCTGACCATGGCCGTTGTCCACTCCTATCACTACCGTGACCAAGCCATGCCAATGTGGAGCCACAAAAAATTACACAAAACTCATCACAACCTCCATTACGGCTGTTGTAAATCATAACACTCATGGACAAACCACAAACGTTGAGAAAGACCATGCCAGGACGCGACTTGTAGCCCAAGCAATAAAACTTACTTACCACAGACTTCATAACTGGTGTGGTGAGGGCATGGTGGACTCGGGTTATAATGAACCCTATGTTTGACAATGAAAAGGGGATTCTTTTGCTGAATTTAGTAGAGACGGCCGGATCTCTCGAGACCTATTTGGCTAGAGATAAGTTTCATCAATATTTCAACGGATTTTGATGAGTTTCTCAAGGGAGATTCAACGAGCATTAATAGTGGAGGGTGTACGAAGAGATTCAACGTCGTCTTAACTATCTTGGGATCTTTTCAACCTCAACCATCGGAACCTATTAGAGAAAGTTAGTTTTAGGATTCTTTATTCTTTGTCTTGTGGATCTTTTATTATTTCAATCTTTATTCTTGATCCATAGGACCCCAATTCTAGGGGAATCTTACGTCTATGTACCTTGACTTTTGCTTGTGAACCTTTATTGGCAATTTTATTAATCTTTCTAGTTGATTGTGATTCAATGCATGATTATTTAATGTTATCTCATTGATGTAGTGAGGAAGAGATTCCCTCGCATTAGGACATACATGCCTTGTTAGATCGATGCATGCACTAAGAGATTAGGTATTGCTAGATTTTTGGATTAGAATATTATTACCCCTTTTAGAGGAGTTCTTGATCTTAATGCAAACATAGGAGGTTGGGGTGGAAGAGATTTCATCTTAAGTTTCTAGTGTTTTAGACTTGGTTGCCAAGAGATTGAGAGTAGTAGATCTCTAAATTCCCCAGGTCCAATACTAGAACACAATTGTCACAACGTAATTCGTATCATAACTAATTACTAAGAAACTTCCCATACAGTCACCCACTCCATCCAATTGCACTTAACGATCCTCAATGTATTTTATTAATTAAGTTGTAGAAGTAAAATTAAGAAACACCGTAGGCATTAAGCTATTGATTAAGTGAAAATAAAGTAATAGGAGCCTCTCGTCATTTCCTGAGGAATATGACCCTTATGCTCACCCACGAGGTATTACTTGCTGACCCGTATATTTGCGGCATTACGCGCATCAAACCAATCGTGTGTTTGGCTTGCGTCAATCCTTGTATTCCTCCTACTTGTATTTCATTCCTTCAATGATATATTTAGTGTTTATAATTGTTAAAATTGGTGAGCTTTGTGTAGATGTTAGGAGCTTGAGTGGAGAGTGTGTATTCCCTTTCCTTCAACCTTGTTAGATTCATGAACCTCCATTGTGCTTGAAATCGGTTACATTGTGGCGTTAATGGGAAATTCCTTGGAATTCATTGGACTAAAGTTTGAGTCAACCTAAGTTTCTATTAGAGTTGCATTGTATATAAGTTTAGGATTTTCTTTTATTCATCTCTTCTTCATGTTTTCATTGTTACTTATCTTCTTGTTAATTGGGTTTTGTTGTTGTTGTTGTTGTTGTTGTTGTTGTTGTTGTTGTTGTTGTTGTTGTGTGTGTGTGTGTGTGTGTGTTGGTTAGGTTGTGAAAGCTTGGCTAGAGACAAGGAGCCGGTAGTGGAGTAGTACCATTTGGGAAAAACTAGTCTCCTAATTTTGTGAGTGGGTTATGTTGAAATTCATGATTCTATTAGAATCTTCAAATTCTTTCAAGTGCTTGATGAAATTGTTCTTGCCTTTATCGTATTTAAATCAATGTTTTAATTGGTTTGAAATGGTTTATTATGTTATTAACTTTTATACAAAATTCCCAGATGTGTCAGTGGAAATGTTGATCTTAATGCATGGTTCTTCTAGATTTAACATGGCTCCTGCATTTGTTTATGATGTTTATAAATCCACATGACAAACTTAATCATTCTTTCATGTTTGAATGACTTAGTTTGATTGATTTTCTCTATAAGAATTATATGTTCATAATTGTATTTCGTATTCGGAAGTGTTGATGACTTGCAACTATATACTCTTGTGTATGCATATAAACTTATAGTTCATTCTTTTTACATTTATGGTTTTAAAAATGATTTCATTTCTGAAACATGGATGCTTGCCCTAAATGTGGACATTATGACATGTTTGACATGAATTGTATTATGCGGACATTCCCAAGTCTTGAACACATACACGAAGTGTTTCTTGTATATTTGATGCTCTTGCTAAGGTTTAGTTTTGATGGCTTTACTTAGGCAAAAGATCATCAAGGTCAATAACTTATCTGCCTAATAAGCCTACCTTGATAGTGAAGATTGATTTGGGTAAGGTGAAAATATTAAAGTTGTTTATTTTTAAGTTATTTGGTTGTCAGCCAACTTTCATTGCTTTTGGACTTGTAGTTTCAGAGATATGCATGTTTGAAAGGGATATGTCAGAATTATAATTCTGCAGAAATAGTTGAAGATTCAAATGAATGATATAATTTTAGTAGTTCTCTAAATAATGTGAATTTCGCATATGTCATTGTCTTAGGTGTCTATATTTCTCAAAATCATGAAATTTATGATTTGGAAAAGTATATATAAAGTTGTGAGGGATTTAGTACTCAACAATCATTATAAATTTGTTCATATGTGCTAATAGTGGATAATTACTATTGTACCCTCGCAAGATCCATATTTGGGAGAGTATAGTGATTGTTTGATTTTTGCATTTGTACTCTTTTGAAAGCTTTCTTGCAAACCCATAATTATTGTAAAATTCATTTTCTTAATGAAACTAATAGGCTACTTCCCAATATAGGGTATTCTGAAAAAATTTGATTCAGTGTGAGATTTGTAGTTTTGGGCGTTAATCAGGTACGTAACACTGCATATAAATGTATATGTATATATATAATTTCTGATTATCGACAATTTTGAATTTATTTAAATTCTTTTAAAGCTTGCTTATATAATATTAAAACATTTGTTGGGCTTTGATCTAGTTTCTGTTATTATATACTTATTAAAATTTTGAATTACTTTTCTTTCCCCGAAACATTAATTGCCACATTCTGATCATGTATGTTATTCTTTAATTTATTATGTTTGTAAATTGTTTTGAATATAACTGGATTATTTTTTTAGTGTAAACAAATGGGATCATGCATATGCTTGTATGTTTGCTCGACAAATTATTCTGCAAATTCTGTTCTGCCCTGACATGTCTGAAATTCTGTCTGAATTTCTGAAAATTTGAAATTATGTTTTGTTTTTGGATAACAAAGTTATTTTTATATAAATATGTTCAGTCTCCATTTAACTAGGCAATAACCCTGTTATTGGGGGTTAAACACTGACCATGTCTACATGAAACTTTGACTATGTTAAGAAACTATAGTTTCACACCATTCCGTCGGTGAAGAATAACGGCCTATGATATTCTGGCTCGTATCACGAGGGTAAACAAATGATCTCTGGTATTTTGTTTTGGCCATAGTGATTTGGAGACATATATTTTTGTCTGCTATTAAATTGTATTTTGATGAACCTCTTTGCTTTCATGAACTACAATTTTGATAAATATTTATAATACATGATATGATTGGTTTTTTATTCTGAATTTCTGGAAATCTTTTTAGTGATCCCATTTAATTTTAGTGGGTTACTTTCTGGGCTATCAAGCTCATAATTTTATTGTTGAATTTTTTTTTCAGATCCAAAGTTGATTAATACATCAACCATCTTAGTCAGCTAGCGACAGATTGTATTTTGATCACTTCTAAATTTGAGTTGTCTTTCTGTTTGTGTGAGTATTTGATTTATATTTAGAACACCAACTTGTATTTGAAGTTGGAATTTTGAACTATGTAAATTTTTTATGTTGACTTTTGAAATTACAGTTATATTAGATTGTTTATTTTATTTTGGATCAGGTTTTGAGGCCTTGTATGTCTACTTGGCTTCGGCCTTGTAGGTGTACGGCCGTTTGTCGGCGTCCCGGGTCCATTGAGCCAAGTTCAGGGCATGACATATATATATGTATAATTACAAAGAATAAAACTTCACATTAAAAAAATCAATAAAAGATAATAAAAATAATAATATTTGATAAAATATAAAAGGATCACCTATTGAAGAGCAGTGTAACACTTATCTTCCACGATCACTATAAGAAAATAAAACCAATCAACTGCATAGTGATTGATGGAGGAAGATAGGGTTTTTACACTGATTTTTATGATTATAAGTTATTTAATGTTATCATAATTATGATAAGAGAAAGTTCTTATATTCTAATGCAACTATAAATTAACTAAACAAAATAAATTTTTATTTAAAGAGTGATGGATGTTATAAATAAAAATTTATATAATTTAATATTATCAAAAATTAATTAAACAAGATAAATTTCATTTCTAAAAAACAGTTACGAAAATGATTATTTGTGTCAGTTGTATCCCAGTCTTCACGTCTAGTGGACTGTCTATTATGTTTGTTATAATTATGTTGTATTCAATAAATATGGTTTATCCATTTTTTAAATATATATATATATATATATGATTATGATGATAAGATAATAATAGTAATAATGATGATGATGATGGCAACGATGATAAATAAATAAATAAACTTTCATACATAGTAATCCTTCGTGAGCTCACTGAGGTTCCATGCAAGCTCACCCAATGCATAAGCTTGTTTGAACTCGTTAGGGCTTTCTCTCAAACTCATAAGAGATCGTCAAGGTTAGACAAGCTAAGCCAGCCATAGGGAGTAACTAGCTCTATTGGGTTGTGGACTACATATTATGTGGGGATCTAACAATATATATGTATTAAATTGTGTAAATGTATATGAATTGCATTAATAATTGTGTACATATCATGTTTGAATTTGAATGACTTAGTTATAGTGATCTAAATAAATTTTTGATAGAGTCCTACTTATCTAAATAAGATGTGTGGATTTACATAATAATGTGTAAAATTCGTGGGGGCAAAATTGTCAAGTTTATGATGGCAAACTTGTAATCAGGGACAGAATTAGGGGCTAGTGGGGGATTCGGTCAAGGAAGAAGAAACCCTAGCCAAGATGAGAATTGGAATCCATACGAATCATTGGATTAGATTGGATTGGATTATTTTTAATATCTTGTGGTCTGTACAAATTACATTGGATTGCATTATTTTTAATGCCTCATGATATGTACAAGTTACATTGAATTGGATGTTATTTAATACCTCATGATCTGGATAACTTACATTGGATCTATGATCCAGCCACCAAATTATGATTGGAAATTGGAATTGGTGTGCTTGTGTTGTATGTGAGACTTGTAGGCTAGCAGACTTATGTTTTATGGGCCAATGAGAGACAAGGCAACTATCATATTTAAATTAAGTTCTGAAAATTTTTTGTATTGGTTTGCATCCTTGCATTTCTATATATTGGTTGGAGATAATAGTGAGTATATTAGTTTTTTTATTGGATCATGTATTGCTTCTTAATGTAAATGAGAATGAGTGTATAAAAGTTTTGGGTGAAAAACATAGAACATGATTGGTAACTTCATTCTTGTGATACAACTACAATGCATTTGGTTAAATGCCTCAATGAGATCATTGAGATGTTATGTTGAGAATATCAAACATTATACATTAGTATATATCACAATGTATATATGTATAATTAAATAAGGTTTAGTGTTAAGTTTACATAACAAAATGCATGAAAAAAATGTTATATCTACATAGCAAAATGCATAATAAAATAGGTTGTTTTAATCAAAGATTGCATTGTCACATTATTTTATATTGGACACATTTATTGTGTTGAATGAATTTTCTTTGACATTTTGCTCTCAGCCCTTCCTACTAATAAGTCCTAGTTCTGTCTCTACATGTAATTAACCCCATAAATTTCTTTATAAATTGGGTGTGGTCTTTGACTGATGCATGTGAACTATTAAGACTCAGACCTAGGATTTTCTCTAAATTAAATTTCCCATCTCTCTCTCTCTCTCTCTCTCTCTCTCTCTCTCTCTCTCTCGACGTGTGATTAGTTAAAAGAGCTACAAGACACGATAGTCTACCTTAATGGATTCAAGTACAGGTACGTTTCCGCTATTCATCATATTTCTTACACAATTTCAATAAGATGATTAGGGCCTTTATAGGGATTATTCCCATCAAGTTCCATCAAGCTCGCCTATGGCCCTCCAAGGCACAAGAGAAGGCCATCCTTAACAGGGTTATTCAAATGGGATAGTGGGTGGGATTTAGGTCAAGTCTTGCCCATTTATACACAACCTAAACCTAGTAACCCAACTCAAAACATCAGCTCATTTATAAACCATATTATAAAAAACAACTATAATTTGCTCCACATTCAACCTATATAATATATTTAAGATAATTCAAAGTATATATATATGTATGCTTACTCGTATGCTCCCCTGAAATTTCTCCTTTCAAGCATAATTGTTCTTCTACAAGAAAAAAATAGCTATAAAGTAAATTAAAAATAATAATTATTATTATTTAACATTGGATTGAAAATATTAGTAAAAATATTAATTCATATATAATTTAAAACTTCTTGTAATAGCATCACCATTATAAACAGTCATTGTCAAGACGCCTACATGAGACAAGTAGAACAAAAGAAAATGATAACAAATAACTTGAGATAAAGTGACTGGATATTGAAATCCATCTGATTTGAGAAACATAGATTAATACTCTTAATATTAAGGGATATTCATTAATGTCAGAAAAACAAGAAACCAAGCAAAGGCATTAAGTCGAAAGTCCACAATAAAAAGCAACATTACATTGATAAGAAATATTCATTCAGAGATAAAAACTCAAAACAAGGTTCAACTCCCTGAACACTATGGGTTTGACTCCCCCATAACACAGGGTGAGAGCGCGTGGTATATTTTAAAAACCGCACACACCCCAAACATTATTTATCCATTTTGTCAAATAAATAAATAAATACTCAAAAGCTAATAAGGAACTTGCTCCTTAAAAGCTAACATTCTTCTTTTTTGATAGCCATGAACTAGATATTTTTCATAACTTGCATAAGAAGATCCAAACATTTTTGCAATAATAGAGGAGAAAATTATATTACCACTGAACTGCTTGCCTAAATCAAGATATATGCTTTTGCTAGAGAAACTCATTCATTTGGCTTCTCATAATATGTAAATTAGTAAACCCACTGATGTGCAACAACTCAAAGATGACAAGCATTTACAATCTTGTTTTCACATGAACCAAGTGCATAAAAGGATAAGTAAATACAATAAATAATGACACTCATATCTTGAATATCTTTTTCTTATACAATTTTTAGTGATCAAGCACTCCAATTTACCAAAGAAAAGAATGAATTTGATGTATATAAAACAAGAGATGACAATCCAAACAAATTGTAAGACCAATGTAGATCTTAACGGAAGTTAGAAGGTTTAGAGGTGTATGCATGTAAAAGGTACAAGTGATTTTTGCCTATTTCCATCTTATTCAATGCTAATCAACAATTCACTTGAGTCACTACTTATAATGAAGAATCTCAGCTTTATAGCAGTATTTATGGAAAAAGAAATTGTACACGAATACATACATATATAAAGAACATACAACAACAACAAATAGTTAGTCCCAACTATTTCGGTTGGCTACATGAATTTTTTCATTCCAAAAAAATAAATAAACTAAGCTCCGTATCAAAGAAAATATTACATATAAATACAAGATGTAGGTAAAATCAAAACAATAAAGGATAGGCCAATGCTAGTAAAAATTTGAAAACTTTAATAACATAATCAATCTCAGGATAACCTCAAAAAGATGAACAAGATGGAACCAAAACAATGTAAGACTGTTAACTATATTATAAATGCTAAGAAGTTCCTCTCCAATAGAAAATAAAGGTGCAGGAGTTGAATATCAGTGTTAATATGATGAAACTATGCTAAAATATAGAAGCACATTTCATTAACTTGGTGAGATAGATATAAATAATTCCAACATAAAAATAATAATCAAAATAGTCATTCCCCCATGGAAATTCAGATGAACCACTAACATTGACACAGTAACATTTACAATGCAACACTAAAAAGTTATCAAGATGCTATTGTCTTAAGAATATTGTACCATTAATGAAAGCAAACTTCAGATGAATTAATAATTAATTAATATCTGCAAATGAGTAGAACTTAATATTCAAATTAAAGGCAATTAATAAAAGAAAGGTTTCTTTTGCCAAATGAACTACTTTCTGGTTGATAAATGCAAACCACAATTTTGGGTATAGAGATGATTTCATGAGTTAGTATATTGTTAAAACAAATGCATTTTACAATTAAGACAAAGAGCTATATACCATTATTATGCATGATGCTTTTGTTTTAGGTAATATTATACAAGAGATGTGAAATGCTACAAAAAAAAAAAACATAATTCATAAGGTTGTTTATTAAATACCCTTACTTGATATCACTCCAAGAATTTAAGGTCTTTTCCTCCTCAGTAAAACGATATATTTCTGATGTTTGTGATCACTTAAAATTTTGTTTTATTTAGCCCGTAGGTTTATCTATAGAAAAAATAATCTCCAACCAAGTATTCAAATAAGAATACAAATTATAAGACAAAATCAAATGGTTATTAAGAATGAAATGAGAAAATAATAAAGAAATAAATAACAGAACATGACATATTTTTAATAATACGATCTAATTATCTCACAACAGAATATTAAATAGATTATATACAATTAGTATAATTTGAATGTTTCTCCAACAGCAACCATACCATCCACATGTATTCAAACTAAATCTATTAATAATGAATCTCTAGAATGTCAATATGTGCACTCATCTACAAAAGTTTTGCATAACATATGAGACCATCTCTACTGATCCTTCCAAATCGTAACCCTCATAGGGTTTAGTTTTTGGATTATTTCTTTGAATCAACTTGTTTAGCAAATCTTCCCCTACTTGAATAGATCTTTTCAAGTCCTTTTCAATAAAAATATCAATTGATGTTGAGTCATATTTTAGACAGTCATTCAATGCATTCATAAAGAAGAAGACAATTATTTAAGAAAACTCAACAACAAGGTATATTATGATTGTAATAAAACACAAAATAATAATTAAAATAAATGTTAAAAAATAAAAAATTCAACCAATATAACAATTGTTTCCAATTATTAAATGCTGCAACAGTATAACCTTTGATTAAAAGAACCACAATTCAAATACACATAACGAAAAAGCATAAAACATTTATCTACGCACACTTGAACTAGAACTGCTATTAGTGCAAGTGTCAGACATGCGGCGCATACTACTAAAAGAATGTAATTGCATACAACGAGTTTGCATTTTTTTGTAAACGTTGTAGAATGGTCTCATTGCCAACAGTTGCAAAAAAAACTCCTCGATATAGACAACCATGCCTTCGTTCATTCACTCGTCTCCCATTTTATTGCGCAACTTAGTTTTTACAATATTCATCGCCGAAAATATCCTCTCAATGCTAGCTATTGCACCTGAAAAAACCAATATTAATTCAATAAGACGATAAATAAGTGGAAATATAACATGTTTTACTATCTCAACCGTCTTCCTAGCAAAACCTCCCAAGTCCCCAATATTTGCAAAATCATCATCATACCGCACATCATAAATGAAAGCGTCAACTTGATCTCCAAAAATCATATGTTCAGTCACCGAAAAGCCTTTGGGATAGGAATGTCAATGGGGCAGGGATTCACCGGGGGATACATTCCTTAGCCCCTGTCCCGAATTTCTAAGCCCATCCCCGACCCCGACCTTGAACCCGAATACGGGGAATTTTTTCCCCATCCCTATGCCTACATGGATTTTTCAGGTTCAGGGATTCCCCTGCCCGATTAATAAATTAAATTATTATTATTATTTAAAATAAAATTTATAAAATATTTACTAAAAATACTCTTTTAACCTACAATTATCACATAATAACATGAGTTTGAAGATTAAAAATAAAAATAAACAAAATTTTGATGAAGAATTTAAAAAGAATTTTAAAGTATTGGTTATTGAAAATATAATTAGTTATTTCCATTGATCACTTATTGGATCTATTCATCATTTCATCTAGGGTGTTGCTTTATTGCTTTTGAAATGCTAATCTATTTTATATAAATAATTTTTAACTTTTTTTAAAGATAAATACATAATTTTTTATTCATGATATGCTATATTCTCTAATTTCATCTCTTAATTTCACAATCCCTAATTCAATCATAATTTATAATTAATTAATATAATGGGATTATGGATGGTCGCAATGATCTATTCTATTGCTTATATCAAATATATTGTCTTCAATATATATATATATATATATATATACATAATATAAATAAGTTTTCAGCTTTAAAAAAAAGTAGAGACCTTTTTTTAATCCATGGGACTCACCATCTGAATTTTAATCTCTAACTCTTTATTTAGTGATTTAATAAAATATTTGCAAAATATATACAAATTTTTTTAAAAAATGTAATATAATTTATATAAGTATAGGATTTTTTTAAAAAGTTTTTACACTAATGCTCATTTAATTATTAATGATTTGCTAATTAAATAAATATATATGCTTTTGTTCGATTTTTGTTTAGATATTTATAACATAAAATATAACACACACAGATATATATATATATATAATATTTAAATTAAATATTTGATATTTCGGAACCGGGCGGGACGGGGAGGATATTCCCCAGCCCCGGCCCTTACCCTCGAAAATATTTTCCAACCCTGCCCTGATGGGGATGGGAATCGAATTCCCCGTCAGGGCCTGGCCCATTGACATCTCTAGTTTGGGATACATCTCTACAAGATGGACTAGCTTGTGGATGTTGAATTTGGAGATTGACTCCCTTAAATCAACGCATAATACCAAAAGAAGTAACTCCTTGCCTGCCTCAAGAAATCGTTGTGCATTACTCAAAAATCAAATCAATAACCTAGCATTGTTATAATGATAAAATCAATAAAATAATTAATAAAAGAATAAATTAATGAAAATTATAAATGCATAATAAATATAGAAATAATTACCCCACTGAAAATTTCAACACGATAATGGTGAAAATAACCAATAAATTACCCCACACCTGGAATGACCACGAATTCTTATATCATTCTCCATATTAAGCACTAGGATTGGGTTTCCCTTCCTAAAAAAGCCCATATCTTCCAAAAAATTCTTCTATCCTATCTACCTAAAGTGTTAAAGCTGAGCTTTCACAGCTTCAATCAATTGCATGTCTTGAATATTATTCTGATACTTTTGTTGTAAGGCAAGTGACAACTAATTTATCATCCCCAATAAATGCCTCATCAAGTACAAACTGATAATTCTCTATTTTCTCAATCAAACTTGCCTCCATACCTCTATAATCATTAAAAGCACCATCATCATGCACATTTTTTAGTACCTCTAAAACTGAAGTCCACATAGAGATTAGCTTGAGTAATGCAATCCACAAAGAGTATTCCCCGGTCATGCTAAACTGGAATCTTGATTTTTCCCTCTGCTATTGACTATCACTACTTTCTCTAATTACTCAACCAATTTATCATGACGATGTTGCTAAAGTCGGTCTCTCTTTTTACACGATGCTCCAGTGGCATTAACAATTATATTAACATACTAGGAAAAGTCACTCACAATTTGACTGTTTTTAGCAACAACAATAATCACTAATTAGAGTTAGTGAGAAAAACAATGGTCATATCTTGCATATGGATTTTCTTTTAAGATAACTTTCTTCAAACTATTGAATTCACTGTGCATATTTGAGGCCCCATTATATCCTTGCCCTCTTTGTCTCAAAAGAGACAACCCATTTTAAGTTAATAGGCAATCAAGGTATTCTTTAAAAAATTGGCATAGGTATCAAGCACATGAACTATAGCAAAGAACCATTGTATCGCATGTCCATTCTTATTCGCATATCACAAAACAACTCCCATTTGTTGTTCCATCAATCATAAAGGAAAACTAATTATCCACAGTATCATCAACAATAACATGTGTAATCTCCATTGCACAAGTATTTACCAATTCCTTTTGAACTTTTGGGGAAGTCATTTATTTATATTTATGGGTGTTTACATTAACTACCCTTCAAATATCTTCATTTCGTAGGCTATACGACTCGAGCAAGTTAAGAAAATTGCTTTTGTTCAATGAGTTTGAGGAATTATCATTTTTAAAGAAAGGAAAAACTAACTTAAATAGAAAATGAGTCACATCCAAAATCACTATCAAACAAATATGGTATGCAACCTCCATCTCATGTGAATGTGCAACCAATTGGTGTGACACGTTCTGCCTTTAATTTTCGAAGCTCTAAAATTATACTTTGGCATCATTATGCATACTATTCATGGCAACAACATGTTTTGAGAATTTTTCCAATGTTTTTTTTCCAATTATTGAACCCCATTTTGGTGAATGCATCTTCTCCCATTTAGCTTCATCTATTTGGCTAGAAAAGATAACACCAAAAACAAAATGCTACATCTTTAGCCATGCTATACTCCAACCACAGATGTTGTTTACACCAAACATCCTGAAACCTCATCTTTTGTTTTCCATACTCTTTTCTACTAAAAATTGTTATCAATTGGTTGGGGACATAGGCTTCTAGTCAAATATTCTCTTCTAATTTGATCTCTAATCCAAACATCAGAATCTTTAATTGGTTTTCATAGTCCCAAGTCAGTAATAATATCATCCAAATTAAAATGTGCATTAATGCTCACATTTGATTCAGAGTCCAATGGTACTTTAGGAACATTAGACGAATCTTCACTCCATGGTTGTTCTACAAATAAATAAGTAAAAAAAATATTTTTAATTATGGACTATAAAAAATAATAAACAAAATATTAAGTGCTTAATGCGAACATGACATAACCATCATTACACAACCATCACTATTAGAAAAACTAAGTAATAAACTATTGTCTGAACATTGTAGTGCTAACATTTATGCATCTAAATGATAAATTTGCCTTATTGAAACTAATTTTTATATGTATCATTGAATTCTTTGGTGTAGCCTTATTAAAACCCATTTTATTATGCATTTTATTATGTGGATATAACAATAAACCTTATTTAATTTTACATACATACATTATGATACAAACTAATGTTTAATGTTTGATGTTTTCAACATTTTAACTAATTGAGATATTTAATCAAACACATTGTAGTAGTTTTACAAGAATGAAGTTCACCATTCCATATTCTATTTTTCACCCATAAACTTTATGCATTTATTCTCATTTGGTGGAATACCCTATTTAGTCCCTCTAATATAGTCAATCTGCCCCTTTGGTCCCTCTAATATGATTTGTCGCTATGAGGTCTTTGTATTTTAATTTTTGAAACATGTAAGTTCTCACAGGGACCTCCTAGGGAGAAATTATATTAGAGAGAGGGATTTATATTTCCCAAACATTAAAATACAGGGACCTCCAAGGGACAAATCATATTAGAAGGATCAAAGGGGCAGATTGACTATATTAGAGTGACTAAATAGGGTATTCTACCTTCTCATTTTCATAAAGAAGCAATACACGATCAAAACAAAAAAAAAAACAAAAAAAAAAAAAATACTAATACTAATATACTTACTGTTGAGACTCAGTAACTCCGATCTCCACCCAATATCTAGAATAGCACCACACACAGTTCACAAATAAATTCATAACATAATCCTTGCCCCACAACCACAGCACACCTACAACCCAATTATCAAAATATCCAATTAATAAATTTTGGCCCACAACCACAACAACTATTGAACTGATTATAAGTTTATAACTTAAAGCCTGGCGGCTTAGCCCACATTATTGTAAATCTCATGGCAAGGATGGATTATGGGATTAGTGGGCTTTTCTTCTTCTCTGATTTGGTTAAAGCTTGATGGGTTGAGAGCTTAAGGAGAGGGCTAAGAGCAGAGGAGGACTAACCGGTTGATGGTAAGAGGGGTTGGTTTCTGTTAGTCAAAAACCAAAACACATCAAAACGATTAGCCCACTAACTCTCACAAACCATCATCCTTAAAATAATTTTTAAAAAAAGCAAAATTTCGTAAATGGTTGCTGAGGTTAGTAAAACAATTGCCTATAATATGTGAGGTTTGAAGCTCTCATAACACATCACAACCAAGTGAAAGAGAAAGTGAGAGTGAGGAAGTAAGTGAGGTTTGAAGCCCGTCATAACACACATCACAACAATTGCCTATAAATATGTGAGGTTTGAAGCCCGTGATTTTTACCCTAATTATTTAAGGGATTTCCATGTAATATCTATCTTTTATTTTTCAATATTATATTATTATTTTTTTTACTACGACCCTGCTATATTATGTTCTATATTTTTTATAACAAGTGCTATCAAAACCAGAGCAAGGTGTGTATATCTACTTATCGTATGCTTTATGGCTAACACTATAAGTGGATTGTCCACATCAGAAAATAGGTTAAAATATTATTCACCCATTTAAGGAACTAGTTATTGCTTTTGAAGCAATTTGTAATAGAAGCAATGACGGCAAAATACAAGAATGAGAAATTCAATAGGAGTAATTTCTCGCTATGGAAGCTAAAGAAGAAGGCAATCCTAAAGAAGGATAATTGTTTGGAGGCCATCAGTAAAAGGCCTAGTGACGTCAAAAATGACAAGTGAAATGAGTTGGATGGGAACGTCGTCGCAAATCTTCATCTTGCACTTGCTAATGGAGTTCTATTAAGCATAGCAAAGAAGAAGACAGTGAAGGAGATCAGGGGTCACCTCACTAAGTTGTACGAGGCTAAGTTACTCCAAAAGATTTTCCTTCAGAGGAACTATATACTTTGTGTATGATGGAGTCCACTTCAATGATGAAGTATGTGAACACATTGAATATTCTATTTTCCCAACTCACGTCATTAGGACATAAAATAAAGTCAAGTGAACATGTGAAAATTCAACTCCAAAGTCTACCAGATTCATATGATCAACTCATCATCAACTTAACAAATAATGTCTCCATGGACATTTCGTTTGATGACATTGCAGCTGCTATTCTAAAGGAAAAGAGTCAGCATAAAAACAAGTAAGACGGGTTGGCAAGTTGGAAACAAACAGAGGAATTGACAGTGATGAAAGGAAGATCAACAGAGCATAGCCCAAGTGGGCTCTACAATCATTGTAGATCAAAATCAAGGAGTAAGAAGACTTTTATGTTCTACCACTATGGCAAGAAAGGTCACTTAAATAAGGATTGTTGGAGTATAAAAAAGAAATATCCCAAACCTCAAGGAAATGTTGCAAACACTTCAGATGATGGAGATGCCATGGTGCATGAAGCAACAATGACAATAGGGAAAAGATATGCTGATGTATGGCTTCTCAATTCAGCAGCTACATTTCATATAACTTCTTAAAGAGAATGGTTCCATCACTATGAACTTATTTTTGAAGAGTTCGTGTACAAGTGCAATTATCAAGCTCTGAAGAACACTAGTATTGGCACCATCTTGCCGAAGATGTATGATGGCATGATTTGGAACATTTAAGAAGTCCAACATATGGAGGGTCTGAAGAAGGACTTGTTGTCTATAGGACAACCTGATGATCTTGGTTGTAGAATCAAAGTCCATAAGAAGAAGATCATGAAGGTAATTTGAGAAGCACTCGAATTTATAAAAGGAGATAAAATAGCAGCAAATATTTACGTGCTAAAGAGAGAATCTTTGCAAGAAGGAGAAGCTTCAGTTGCCATAGGTAGTCTAAGTGAAAGATGCACAATAACATGGCACTAGAAACATAGACAAATGTTAGGGCAAAGAATGAAGATTCTTACAAAGATAAATCTACTTTAAGATCTCACAAAGGTAGCACTACACTTTTATGAGCATTGCATTATAAGCAAGTAACATCATCTGAAGTTTAACACATATAATTCTATACGTAAAGAAATTCTAGAATTGGCCCACTCTGATGTGTGCCAAGCACTAGCTACGCCCCTGGTAGAAGTAAATTATTTTCTACCATTCCTTAATGACTATTCCAAGAGATGTTATGTATATGCTAGCAAGAGAAAGACAGATATGTTTGAAGTCTTCAAATTTTACAAAGCA
Source organism: Dioscorea cayenensis subsp. rotundata (assembly GCF_009730915.1). Taxonomy (NCBI): domain Eukaryota; kingdom Viridiplantae; phylum Streptophyta; class Magnoliopsida; order Dioscoreales; family Dioscoreaceae; genus Dioscorea; species Dioscorea cayenensis. The sequence goes on along the minus strand of NC_052485.1, from coordinate 15,022,758 downwards.
CGGGTAAAACTTGAATCTAATGAGAAGATCAAGTGCTTAAGGATAAATAATAGAAGAGAATACACTAGTAAAGAATTTAATGAATTCTGCAAGCAAGAATGCATCAAAAGGCAGTTCACTATAACATACACTCCACAAAATGGAGTGGTAGAGCAGATGAACAGGACTCTGTTGGAAAGAATAAGAGTGATGATGTGAGCCGCATGCCTAAATAAGAAATTATGGGCAATGGCACACCTCTTGTGTACGTATACTGCAAGTGTAGGGGTGTCGAAGTAATAAAGTACCCAACAGGTTGGGTAGTCGAATCCATAAGGAACAGAAGTATTAATAATGACTATTTCTGAGTTATCTAGTTGGAATCAAGAATATGATGAAATAAACTTAATCATAAGAAGTATGAATGTCACAAGAAAACACGAAAGAGTAAAAATAAGAGAAGTCTCAATCAATGAAGATGAGGTACCCTGGTAATGCTACCCCTAGGATCTAACATTAAGCGTAAGATTTACCGAGTGTTTCTAAACTGAGTCAATCAAGTCGACGAAATCCAAGAATATTCGGTCTCTACCTCCAGATCACCGATATTAGTCCCCTACAAGATCCGGTGGAGAAATTGCTCAAACTCAAAACCTCACACCACATATGACCGCAATAGACTCTAGGGATTCCTAAGAGTACATCTGATTGCTAAAGATAGACCTAACACTACTTCTAGGTGAAAGATCCCTACCCCCTACAAGGTCCCGGTAGAAAAATCTCTCAATCTCACATCTTACACCAAATATGATTGCATAAAGCATAGGGAATACGGAGATAGAATGTACTAATCGGAGGAGAAAGGGGACACTGCATTATCTCATGACTCACCCTCTCAACCCTCTTCAATCTTGAAGTTATAACTCTAATGAAGACCTCTCTCTCACCAAGGCAAACAACTCATGTAAACCAATCAACCACAAGATCAATACAACAAACAAGCAGTAAGAAAGCAATATTAAAACTAAATTAAACTCGGATTTAATAGAAAGCACAAAGTAAATCAATAAAAGAATAAGATTCTAGGGTTCACATGCCCGAATACCTACTAGGGTTCAGCCCTCCATGGGAAAAACAAAACAAATAATGCAATGTAAATCAATGAAAACCATGGAATAAAACCCCCTTGAATTCGTGATGATGGCCTTGATGGGTCACTCAATGTCTTGAAGGATTCTTCTTTGAAGCTAGGTCACCGATGGCTTCCTTAATGCTATGATGAAGAAAGAATCTATCAAAGTTGGTGAAGAACACCCCCAAATTCTCCAAAGACCTCCTCTCTAAACTCTAGCAGCTTTGTCTCTCAAAAGCTGTGAAAAAATCTCCAAAAAATAGGCCAAAATGGCTATTTACAATAACCAACATGTGCTCGTCATGTGCCTTGACCCGCCTGGGTCAACTGCCACATTATTTTTCCTACAATACTGCTACATTATTTTGCTACAGTGTTCCTCAAAAATAAGGCTCCAACACTCTTCTCTTGAGGCCACATGGATGGGCACACGTCCACGTGGTAGATTATAAGGCTTCTTGTCATCTAATCATCATTGGGAAGGCTCTTGAAGTCATCACACAAGTAAAGGCATGGAAATGTGGCTGCCTTTGTGCCTTTGTAACTCACAATTTAACTTAAATTCTCTTGGAAGTTGACACACACCAACATGTGTATGAGCTCCACTTGTGTCTTGATCTTTATATTAAATAAAAAAACTCCCAAAAGATGCCTTCATAACCTATCTGCTTGATTTTCTTTTCCCAAGGCCTTCACAACCCTATTTGCACAAAGGATCGCCAAATACAATTTATGAGACATAAAACATGATAAAAATGATGCTCATTGCATGTAAAACATATAAAGAAATTTGTTCACTCAAGCATTTATCAGGCAAAAGCAGTTAGCACCATCTATTATGTGGTGAATCAAGTTCTATCAACTATAATCGAGTTGAAAACACTGATGGGGATGTGGATTGGAAGGCTGATGGACTATTCAAACAATCATATATTTGGAAGTCCTGGTATGTGATACACAATACTTAAGAAACTACTAAACTGGATCCAAAATTCAGGAAATGTTTATTCTTGGGATATGTTGATGGAGTTAAGAGGTTGCTTGTAGGATCCCACTAAGAGACCTGTCCAAGGGTCGGGCTACCCGCACAAGTCTGAAAGTCCGTCCGAAAATTGGAAGGGCTTGGATAAATATATGAGGCTCGATAATCGGACCTTGGACAAAATATAAAGCCCGTTTTAAAAATGGGCCGGGTTTGGTTTTTATTGTTAAAGTCCGGGCCTGGGCCGACCTGAATTATATAATATATTTATTAATTAGTTTTGTATATACTTATATATATACACACACATATAATTTAGATATTAATAAAATCAAATATTCATATATTGTATGTGTGTATATTTAAGGCATGTACTACTATTTTGGATTTTGATTAACTATGAATAGATTGTCTACTTGGCTTGTTGATTGCCATTAGTTATAATAGTTTGAATTTTAGATGTTGTGACTGAATAAGAATGTATATTTAGTATTTTAATTTTAATGTATTTTGTAGAATAATATTTGGTAGTGTTCACATATTAACATTATTGTTAACTTTTTTTATAACTTATTATTTGATAAAAAAAAATTATTTGGGCGGGCTTAGGGAGTCTTGGTTGAAAGTCATATAATGTGGGTGGGTTCTGGCAAAAGTTAAGGCCCAAATTATCAGGTCGGGCCGGGCTTAGGCAAGCTTAAATTTATTAATTATAGACTCGGTACGCCAGAACTTGTTCCGGCCCGGCACATGGACAGGTCTACCCACTACCCACAAGGTCATCTTGTACATGTGGAACAGGGTCGGGCCAGCAGGCTTATGTTGACCTTGTGGGTAGTGGGTAGACAAAAAACAAGTGCAAGCTTAAATTTATTAATTATGACCTTGTTTTTTTAAAGTGTTGTCTACCCACTATCCACAGACAAAAAACAAGTGTAAGCAAAAGGTGACAACACTTCAAAAGAAAACACAAAGAGTCAAAGATTATAACAATAAAGGTGGAGAAGGAAGTTGAAGCTACACCATAGAAAGAGGTGCAAGAGCCAGCTAAATTTGAAGTTCCAGAAGTTCAATGGTCATCTCGTACAAGAAAGACACCAAGTTGGCATTCTGACTGTTATGGAGGGTAATATTGTATACTGTCTTCTAACTGAGAATGGAGAACCATCAACTCTCCAAGAAGCAATAAATAATTCAGATGCATCTCAGTAGATGGTAGAAATATAAAAGGAAATTGAAGCTCTTCATAAAAATAGTACATGGGAACTGGTGTAAATGCCACAAAGGCAACAACCTATTGGTAACAAATGGGTCCACAAGATTAAACTCAATAATGATGATCAAGTAGACCGTTATCATGCTATATTAGAGATGAAAGAATATTCTCAGAAAGAAGGAATTGACTTCAACAAAATATTTCTACCTGTGATTCGACTCACAACAGTCCGAGTAATCCTGGCAATGTGTGCTACATTTGACTTGCAACATGAGCAGTTAGATGTCAAAACTGTATTTCTTTATAGAGATCTTGAACAAGAGATTTACATGCTTGAGGGAGAAGGATTTAAAGAAAAGCATAAGAAGAACTTGGTTAATAAGATGAATAAATCTCTATATAGTCTAAAAAAAGCGACAAGATGTTGGTATAAGAGATTAGATTCCTTCATCATAAGCCTTGAATACAACAAACTTAGTTCAAACCTTTATGCATATGTCAAGAGGTTTGGAGAAGAAATTTTTTTTTTTTGTTGTTGCAAATTCACCGAGACAGAAATAATATGAAGGTTTGGCTTTCTCAAAAGAATTATCTAAAGAAGATCTTATGGCATTTTAACATGCAAGACTGTAAACCAATTTCTACCCCGCCTCCTGTTAATTTCAAGTTATCCTCAAGTATGTGTCTTAACAGTTAAGAAAAGAGGATGGAGATATCTCAAGTACCATATGCAATAGCAATGAGAAGCTTAATGTTTGTCATGCCCTTCAGAACACTAGACATTGCATATGCAGTGGGAGTGGCAAATTAGTACATGGCGAATCTTGGTCGATCGAGAGCATTAGAATGCTATTAAAAGGATTCTAAGATATATAAAGGAAAGCTCAAATGTTGCATTATGTTATGGGGGATTAGACTTTACTATTAGTGGATATGTTGATGTTGATTATGCAAGTGATGTTGACAAAAGCAAATCCACTACAAGATATGTATTAACATTAGTACAAGTAGTAGTGAGTTGGGTTTCAAAACTGCAGTCGGTTGTGGCTACATTAACAACAATAGAAGAATATGTACCAACTACACAAGCCAATAAAGAAACAGTGTGGATGAAGATGGTGTTGGAAGAACTCGGACACAAACAAGAAAATATTACACTATATTGTGATAACCAAAGTCCTTTGCATCTTGCAAGGAATCTGATATTTCATTCAAAGATGAAACATATCAGAGTTCAATACCATGTCATTCATGAGAAAATAGAAGAAGGAATAATAGACATGCAAAAGATTAATACCAAGGATAACTTAGTAGACTTTATGGCAAATGCAATCAACACTGATGGTTTTGCTTGACAGAGACATAAGCAACATCAAGTGGCAAGGAAGAAAGAATGATATGAAGATTTGGTTGACTTTCAATCAAATCTTCAAGTGAAAGAATTGTTAATCAAAAACCAATAAACATCAAAACCATTATCCCACCAACTCTCACAAAACCATCAGCCTTGAAATAATAAAAAAAAAAATCAAAAGTCACAAATAGCAACTAAGGTTGATGAAACAATTGCCTATAAATACGTGATGTTTAAAGCTCTCATAATACACATCATAGCTAAGTGAAAGAAAGAGTGAGAATGAGGAAGTGAGTGAGATAAAAGAAAAGAGTGGAAAGAATGAAAAAAAAAAATATTTTTTGATAGTTAGTATGTTCTTCTTATATAAGAGAGTATTGGTTTTCTCTGTATTATTAGAAAGATTGTAACTCATAAAATTTTTCACTTGGTAAATTCTTCAATATTTGCTCGTGTTTTTTTTCCTTAATTATTTAGGGGTTTTACACATAATATTTGTCTGTCTTTTATTTTCATTATTATTATTTTTATTTCTTTACAGCGATCTTGCTCTCTTTGGTCATACATTTTTATAATAGTTTCTCAAGTTACTGGCCAAACATAAAGCATTTCTTGGTGTCGAGGGGAGGACTGAAGCCCAGTTAGCCCCTGGCTCTAACCTCGATGGAGTATAAGAAAGAAAGTATTAATGATAGTAAAGAAGAATGAGGGGTACTGGATTGGTTACACAATGGTGGTTCAACACCATTATTTATTGATGGTTTTAGTGACGAAAGTATGGCCTTTATTGAGGACCATACTTGAAGATTATTGGAGACCTTTTGATGTAACCAAGGGGCTTCAACCCTTGCCCCCTTTGTCACGGCACCGGCACATCCCCTATGTCCAACCCCTCGCGCCCCAAAGAAAGCTAGTCAACCTTTCCTTGCCATAGTCCCCTTTTCTCAAGCTCTCAGCTTATTGGGCCTCTACCGAATCAAAGAAGAAAAAAAAAAACCCTCCCATCCCATGATCCAAAATGAGGCGAAATACGCGCAAAAATGCGGTGTTTTGTCTTTAGAGTAATTTTTTTCTAGGAAAGTAGAAGAAGCCGAATAAGAGATGTATTCACCAAAATGGGTTTCAATAATTGGAAAAAAGCATTGAAAAAAATACTTGTTGGGGATTGCATTACTCCAGCTAATCTCTATGTAAACTTCAGTTTTAGAGGTACTCTAAAATGTGCATGATGATGGTGCTTCTAATAATAATAGAGGTATGGAGGCAAGTTTGATTGAGATAATAGAGAATTGTCAGTTTGTATTTGTGATGTACTTGATGAGTTGTTTATTAGGGATGATAAATTAGTTGTCACTTGCTTTAGAACAAAAGTATTAATATATTGTTCAAGACATGCAATTGATTGAAGCTGTGAAACTCGGCTTTAACACTTTAGAAGATAGGATGGGAGGAAGTTTTGGAAGAGATTGCCTCATTTTTTTTTTTTGTAAGGAATACTCCATCCCAGTGCCTAATATAGAGAATAATATGAGAATCCATGGTCATTCTAGGTGTGAGGGGCAATTTATTGTTCATTTTCACCATTAGCGTATAGAAATATTTTGTGAGGTAATTATTTTCTATATTTATTATGCATTTATAGTTTTCATTAATTTATTATTTTATTAATTTTTTATTGATTTTATCATTATAACAATGCTAGGTTATTAATTTAATTTCTCAAGAAATGCACAACCACTTTTTTGAAGCTAGAATGGAATTACTTGTTTTGGCATCATGCCTTGATCCAAGGGAATCGATCTCTAAATTCAACATCCACAATCTACTCCATCTTGCAAAGATATATCATGAAGACTTGTCGGTAACTAAACGTAGGATGCTTGAGTATTAACTTCCCACTTTCATTTATGGTATAAGGTATGATGATGATTTTGCGAATGTTGGGGATTTAGGAGGTTTTGCTATGAAGATGGTTGAGACACGAAAACATGCTATTTTTTTCACTTTTTTATTGTCTTATTGAGTTGACATTGGTTTTACCAATTGCGGCAGCCAGTGTTGAGAAGGCATTTTCAGTGATGAATGTTGTAAAAATTAACTTGCGTAACAAAATGGGAGACAAGTAGATAAAAGATAGTATGATTATCTATATCAAGGAGGTTTTTGCAGTTTTTGTAATTATTGACAATGAGTTGATTTTGCAGTGCTTTCAAAAAATGCAAACTCGTCTAATACATTTATTTCCTTTTAGTAGCATGCATCGCTCTTCCAACACCCACACTGACGGCAATTCTAGTGCGAGTGTACATAGATAAATGTTTTATGTTTTTTTCGATATGTATATTTAAAGTATGGTTGTTTTAATCAAAGGTTATACTGTCAGAATATTTTGTATTATAGACAATTATTATATTAGATGACTTATTTTATTTTATTTTATTTTATTTTTTGACATTTTTTGTCTCTATTCTCCACCAAACCAATGCCTAAAGAAATAACAATCACCTCGCATTCTTTACAATAATCAATCAACATATCCACATTCTATCCTACTAAAAGACTGAATGTTGTCTTGTAGGTTTGTCTGATTAATACACACAAAAAAAATGTATACTCAGTATTTGTTGCATGATTTTAATATCCAAATGAATCTATGTAGGTAGTGTTTGGATAGTGGGATATTGTATTCCATGGATGGGGATATCCATGGATGGGAATACCATGTTTAAGTGTTTGGTTAGAGGGGTTTAATAGTAAGGATAAATATTGTTTGGTGTTTGATTAGAGGGATAAGTATATGTAAAGTTTTGGATATCTATTTTTGAATGTTTGTTTGGATGGATATGGGAGTGGCATGATAAACAATTAAATCATAATACAAAAAAATTTAACTTTATTCTTGTCGCTAATGACAAAATGATTATGGATTAAGACAATGAAAATATTAGTATTACAACAATTCAATAAACCTCGAAATAGAGTTCCAATTTGATAGCATTACACACTAATAACAAATCCAATACCATAAGTGAAGCTATAAGTTTACAACAAAATTATAAAAACTGGTTTGTAGACATAGTGTCATAGTTCAAAACTAAAAAACACAAGCGATAAACTCTCAAGCAAAACACATGCCATGTTTACAATCCCAAACTAAGAAATTTGTCCTAGTGGTCCTACAAGTTCCTCTACCATGTACTGGCAGAGAATATTTGGCGCGCCCAAGAATTTGAATGTTCTGGTCTTACTATCTGCATAATATGAATAAACTTTGGCCACATCACGTGTTGAATAACCAACTTCAGTAAGCTTCATGCATGCTTCACTTAGCTTGGTGGTAAGAGTGACTGGGTTATGCTTTTCAAAATTCAAGTGAAGGTCTATCCATTTTTGAACCTACAGTTTCTGCCAAGGCAGAATTAGCACTAGCATCTCCTTTCTTGACTTTCTTTCTCATTTGTGCTTCTTGAGAGGTATGTGCTTATGAGCTATTTGGTGTCGTTGAGGGTGTTTCAAACCCGTAGTTATTGTCAAACTGTCCATGTCAAAGATCCTCTGGTGTCAATCCAATATTAAAATTATCTTACGAAAAGTTTGGTACACCATCATCGGTAGGAGATGACTCAATACTATCGTGAGCAAAACACCCTTTTGCATGATCATTGCCACAAACAACTTCAAGCAGATCATAGTCTTCAATGGGTTTATTTATATATGGTTCTTGCAAGTACAGGTCTGGAGAATGATCACATTTGTGAACCTAACTATTAAGTCTAGCAGTATAATTTACTTTGAATACTTTGTTGTGTTATTGTTGTCTTGGTGTCATAGAAGAGTTTGTCTTTGGGAACTTTGCAATGGTCTATAGTGTCAGTTAACATCAACCCTTGTTAACAAGATTGAGTACTTACAACGATTTGGTTATTTTTTCTTCATCAAGCTTTGTTCAGGGCATATTATCTTGTACTTGATTGGTCTTATGGTCACATATATGTCATGGTTGAAACTTGGTTAAGTTGGTCCTAATTAAGATCTCAAGAAATCTTGGAGTTTGTGAGGAATTTGTTAGGAGTTGTTAGGCTAGTTGTTGCTTCTTTAGTGTGTGTTTTAACTTTCTGCTTTTTGGCTGCAGATTTTGGGATCCAAATGGAAATGTAAAATGATGTCTTTTTTCGTTCTCTATCTAAAAAATCAATGAAATAATTATTACTCAAATGCAAACTAAAACATAAATTAAAATTAAAATAGAAAAACAAAGAACAACTCAAGGAGAATAAATTAAAACAGAAAAACAAAATCAAAACAAATTGGAAAATAGAATGCGATTACCTTTAATAGCCGTGGACTTTCCCTCAAGCTGAAGATCAAAACGCCTGGGATAGAACACCTGAGATATAGAGCATCTTTAGATTAATCGGTCTGAAAAAAAAAGAGAAAACCCCTGAGATCTAGAACATCTTGTATTAATCAATTTGAGAAACAAAAAAAAAGAAGGAAAGAGATCAGATCTACAGGTATATATATCGAGGCTCTCAACGGCGAACAGATTTGGCTACTCCTTCGTGTGAGTTTACCTCTTGGCTAGCTCAAGAGAGAGGGATGGAGATGGATAGGAGAAGGAGAGAGAAAGGATGAGATTGGGGATGAGCGGCATCCCACCGATTTCGAGGGATGTCACTCATCCCATTTTCAGGGATAGGGGCCATCCCCATCCAGCCCCATCTGGCAAACCAAACACCCAAATAGGATTGTAGCCATGGATACCCCATCCCCATCCTGGGATATCCCGAACACCAAACACAGCCGTAGTGAATAGGATTTACCAGTTACTGGATTGTTCATAACCAAACCGCCATCTAGCAGTATAAATCTCCTTGGCTCACCGTTTATGTCCTTTATCTCAAACTGATGAGGTGGGAGATACGTTGGAGCTGCAGATGTTGCAATGCAAATATTTAACATCAGTGCATTTAAAGATGGATATGATCTTCCTACGTAGTACAATCGGTTAAAAATCAATACAAAATACATGACATGAATGATAAAAGAAGGATCAACATCTGTATATATACTTTGAACTAGCTAAATACAGTATTGCCTCAAGTGTCTATATTTTGTCGGAAAAACTAAACTGGTTAATACTTGGAGCAATTTAGTTTGGCCAAGTAATTTTTGTACCAGAGACTACAATGACTTACAATTGTATTTCAGCCGTTTTAACAGATAATAGACAGATTGGCAAAACTGAAAATCTAAAACCTACAATGAGGTTTGAGTCATATGGTAATTAAAAGCTCAAAACAAACACAAAATCACTTCTGAAAATCAAAATAGCTAACCCAAATAAATACCTATTTTGAAAAAAAATATTTGACGACAATCTTGCTATGACGTTGCTTCTTCCACAAAATCACATTGACGATAATCTTGCTATCATTGCACAAGTCGGAATACATGAGTGTGACTGTCTTTGTGCCCCTCCACTTTGCATGTTCACTCGAGCACAACGGAGGTTGGCACACACTTATGTGTCTTTGAGCACAACTTGTGTCTTCACGTTTGTTCACTCTAAGATTTCATCAACAACATGCATTCACGACCTACTTTGGCTTCTTTCTTCCATACTTGTTTCCACAACCCTACATGCACAAAAGTAACACAAATACACATGTATGAGTGATAAAATCTGAGAAAAGTAATGCTCATTGAAGGAAAAGAATACTTCGTATTACTAATACACAAGCACTTATCACTTGCCATTGCACAAAACCGCAAAATTGGAATTGAAGTTACCTGCAGTTTGGACTCAAGAAAGGCCAGGCTTACGCAGGGGATAACACCCCTTATTACACCACCTATACTCGGAGCTAACCAAAATCCTCTTCTTTACTTTGCAGCGAAACCTATCCATGAAACCAACGGATGTTTTAAGTTTCACACTCATGTGTTGCACTGTTCTCAACAACAGTTCATTGTTATTTACAAATAAACACTTATGGTTGTTGGGATAAATTTAACAATTCATCCATGCCTTACTTTATTAAAGCTCCATATTTTGAGCTATACAACATTTTAGTAATCACCATAGTTATTACATATGCATAGATATATTGTGATGGAATTTCATTGTTACTGTAAAATATAGCAGAAATATACATAGAAAGAAATGAAGATTAATTTAAGTGTCCTAGTATGGATACTTTTCCATTCCAAACATATCATGACTTAAAACCATGCCTTCTGTATTTCTAGGTTTTAAACTATAAATATGAGGATATCTTTAAGCAATGGATTTAGATCACAACCCATTAGCATCCATAGAACCTTCAATATTTAGACCAAAGTGCTATATTTAGATCCATATCAAATATAAATACAAAATGTTTATATGAAGACCAACGTTTTATATTTAGACCCACATCATATTTAATTTTGTCCATTGGCATCCTTGGTGCTTAAAATATAGATAAATGTTAGTTTGCAGATATTATACTGAATTCCTTTCTTAGGATACAATCAAAACACCCATAGAGCATATTTAGAAACTGATAAGCTCCAACTTGTTAAAGAAGAAGATGGCCCGATCTTCACGGCGTAGGATCTAGGTTGAGGGATAACTAGCTACGAACAGTTGGGGATGGATGCGATCCGTATGTTGGGGAGAGGCGATCCGAAGCTTCAAGAACTCCGACCCACTATCCAAACAATCGCAGAACCACAAACCAGAAACTAATCCATAAAAAAATGCCCGGAAGCATAGATCACGAATTAGGAAAAAGCCGAAACTTTCCTCTCGCGAATCTGGGAGAA